>NC_056751.1:41573516-41698516 GCF_019279795.1 Protopterus annectens | reverse complement strand
GTAGAAGCCAGATACCATCTTTCCAAAAATTTGAGAACAAGTCAGCAGATTTGACGATAGTTGTATGTTGCTTATTCGAAATAAAAGGTGATATTACTTCACAGAAAAAGGGATGATGTTTAGAACAGCTTTCTGTGACTAAATCTAGTGAAAGAATTCAGGAATACAAGGAACAGGTATTAGAAAGCCATCTTAATAAAGACTTAGGTAAAATATTGGATGACCAGAACCCTACAACTTTCTCATTAAGTAGTGAGGAGATTAGGTGGACAAGTAGCTATTATCTGCATTTAGAACCTATATTATTGTGCCAGTGGCATCAGGTCACTCTGTCAGTGTTTCCGCTTATATTACCTGCTGAATAGAAACAGAAAGAAATATGAAGGGTGAGCGCACTTTATTCTAATGTAAGGTGTGAATTATCACTATAAACAGTCCCAGCTAAATGTCGGCAAAATGGGTGCTAGATTTAGTCCTGCACAAAGTGCATTAGCTTAGATCAGTACTGACACATCCACATCTGTGTAATTGAATAGGCTTTCAGCTTAAACAAGCTAGTTATATCTCCATTTGACTGACAAATATGAAACCATTTTTTTTTCGTAGAGGGCAAAGCCCCTACATTCTCCCTTCAAGAGGTTATGCCCCACCACACACACACACACACACACACACACACACACACACACACACACACACACACACACACACAAAATGTCTCTTAATATAATCAGTTCCATCATCAATGCATGTTCAAAGTAAGGGTGTATCATCCTTTGTTATAACCTCCTTTAATGAAAAGGCTATTTAATAAATAAAGAGTCACACATCATAGCCAGACAAGTTAGCATGAAATTGCATTAACTCTTTTATATTATAAGTTATAACAGCCATATTATATAATAAGGTCCTCCTGAAAAATTAACTTTGTGCCTCTCTATTGGCACATTTATCAATGAGTAACAATAAATTACAGTAATTTTTGTTTAGCACTCTCTAATGCCAGATATGGTATTTTGGATAAAATAATGCTACTCACCATTGTAGTCGATGTAGTACTCTGACAAAGACCAAAAGCATAGTGATGTGTATTGCTAGGAAGATGCTAATGCCATCTTCCCATTGTACAGAGCACTACAATGAAGAAATTTAAGTATGAGTTAATTTATCACATTTTGTTCAGGCATTTGCATGCTAGCAGCTATTATTTGATTTCTTTTTTATCACAAGTTGTCGAAGCTGCATCTATTTGCATTGTGCAAATCAGCAGTGCACTCTAGTGTTTTGTTGTTCAGTTTTTCCCGCTGTAAGTACAACTACACAGTAGATATATAGAAGTTAGGGGGTGTGGGAGCCCAAGCCTGCACTCATGGGGAGTGCAGGGGGACTTGCCTCCATGCATAAAAATATCATTTTTTGTTTTTATAGTTTTTCAAGTAATGCTTCTCTGTGCTGAAAATCGAGGAATTGTGACTCGTTCTCCAGTGGCTCACTGGAACATAGGGAGAGTGCTCATTTCTCATAGCCATAAAAAGAAAGGGTAATTCAACCAGTAGAAAGTGTGCAATGGAGAATTACTAAAACTGTGAGAAAACGAAGGAGCTTGAATAGTAGTACAAACTCCAAGATCTTAGTAAATACACACAGGAAGAGATAAAATAAAAGTAAAATATAGTATGGCACAATATAATGTTAGGAGATAAGTCAGAGTGGTTGAGATGAAGAGTTAGGACAGAGAGGATAAGGGGACATAGTTGTCATTATGAAGGAGGCAATTTCAGGGTAACTAAAATAAATACTATTTCACGTGGAGGGTAGTTGAGTACTGAAGTACAAACCAAATGCTCTTATAGAATTCAAGGCAGAGCAAGGTTTTAAGAATGTCTAGGAGAGATGACAAAATAGATAAAGCAGGAAAATGACTGAGAAGGTGTTAGCTGCAACATTCTGTGGATTTGCCAACTAAACCTGTTCCTCCATCAGTTTTCTTATATATTCCTACAATCATTTTTTATGTAGTTTTATTTTCATTTATTCAGTCACATTTTGCAAACAGGTAGACACAAATGCATTTTCCATGGCTGACCTAGGAGAGTTTAATCTACTTAACTGACTTATTTACTCCCACAGCAAGAAAGACGACACCGTAGAAATCAAACCACTTCTGCAAGATGCTAGAATTTGCCTACTTATGTGTAAGATAATGATCAGGATTCAAAGACATTTAGTGTGGTGTGCACCACAAACTAGTGCAAGTAACAGTAGATCAGAGGGTATGGGTGATTCAGACTCACCGATAGTGGACACATGCAAGGGAAAAAAGAGCACAGAATGCAGTGCATGCAAATAAACATATAGTGATCTGGAAAGAGAGGTGTGCCATCTCCTGATCTGGTGTCCTCCTCAACTTTAAGCTGAGGAGCAAAAAGAATGAAAATAGTCCATTCCCAGTTTGGAACTCCTTATTTTAGGAGCAAGCCAGGTCCATTCTTCCTCATCTATGCTTCTCAAACTTGAGGAACAAAAAAAAGTTTGTGTACGTTTTAAACTGTAACAAACTCAAACTGACTGCTACATTTGTAACAAGCAGCTGCTACAATTTATATCAAATGTGGAGCACTAAAGTACTTGAGTTCTGACAGCAAATGCAACACCAGCATTCATTTCTTCATGACAGTATTGCACTTAAGACCAATGGGGACCTGACGATCTTGCCCCCTAACACTTTGTGCTTGGTTCAGCTGCCCTCTTTACCCCCCCCCCCCCTTACCTATGCCTCTATCTGGAAATGAGGAATCCTGTATAAATAAGGCAGATGGACTATGCTCTAGTTGTGTTAAACCCTGCTAGTTGGCATTCTTTCCATAAAACTAACAACATAGCCAGCTTTGAGTACCTGCAATGCCCATGACTGCAGGGGGCCCTTAATCATCCTGGACTGTATGGGGGCCCATAAAAGCTGATGCTGGTTGGGGAAAAAGGAGGATTAAAAATATATTAATTTCATGATTATGCTCTTTAACCTGAACAGGGCTGTTATATGAACCTGTTAGGATAAAGCTGATGAAGAACATGAACAAGGTAAGCACTAGACAGATTATCAGCCCAGAGTTACTGATCTCAGTGCATACCTTGGATTTTAAAAAGAATTGATGCTGCCGATATTCAGAGAAGGTTTTCTCTTTCAGAGAGTCTTATAAATTCTGGCAGAATACCAGATATTATAACTTTCAAATATTTTGCTGAAGAATTCTGTGCAATGCAAAAAATAATACTGTAGCAGAATAAAGGCGCAAAATCAGGAACACATTTTAAATATTACTCTAATTCACTTAAAAAGTTAATAGAATAACACCTTCTGTATCAAGATGTATTATTTGAACAATAAGAAGTATAAAACTCCTAATATCTGGATTTATTGGTCTGTAATCCTGAATGATTTATTAGCAAAACAAAGTTTTTATGAAGGACAGAGCTAAATAATGAGACAAAATCAGGGAAGGTCTATGAAATCAGGAACAGTGACAGGTATGCATTATCCCTCAATAAGGTAAATAAAAGTGACTTACCCCTGCTGCTGTTTGACTACTGCTAAACATCAGTCACTGCTCTGGTGTGGCAGTACCTTAGAGGTGTGCACAGAAGGCCATCATAGCTTGTGTTTTGGACTGGGGACTGTGTGGAAATTGTTTCTTTTATTTTTTCACAGACCTCAGAGGTATACAAAGAAGGTTACTATAGCTTGTGTAGGGGCACTGAACTATCTAACTCACACATCAGGCATGTAAACAGGTGGCTGTCTTTGGGGTTAAGAGTGAGGAGGCATGCTATGTATTATGTATGTCAGCAGCCACTTGAAATACATGACTGTCACAGTTTGAACCTCTGCTTTCATCCCAGTCTAAAACCAGAGGGATGCATAGACAGTGACTGACTTTTTTTGGGGGGGGGGGGGCAGGAAGTATTCCTACATAGGATCTGTATATCTTCACATCAATTGTCTTATTAGGTTATTGTGAGCTATTGTTTTGTTAGCATTAAGCCATGGGCACAACTTAGTTATTCCTTGAAAGAAAAAAAATATATTTTCTTACTCATGATTTCTGTTTCGGCCACTATTGGATTAAAAAGGTGGGAAATGTTCTAAAATACATCCTAGAGCATCTATAACCCCTATGGCTTCTGGAGGCACTGGCTTAACTGAGTTATTTCCTAAATGGTTATTACTGTGCTGTATTGGTTAGGAAAGGTAGGGCGGCCACAGTGGTGCAGTGGTTAGCATTGTCGCCTCACAGCAAGAGGTTCTCCGGTTCGATCCTCAGCTGGGGTGCCTTCTGTATGGAGTCTGCATGTCCTCCCTGTGGTCACGTGGGTTTCCTCCAGGTGCTCCGGTTTCCTCCCACATCCCAAAGACATGCTGCAGGTGGATTGGACACTCTAAATTGGCCCTAGGTGTGTGTGTGTGTGTGTGTGTGTGTGTGTGTGTGTGTGTGTGTGTGTGTGTGTGTGTGTGTGTGTGTGTGTGTGTGTGTGTGTGTGTGTGTGCACCTTCTGTGGAAGGTTGGGTGCCGGGCTGGCAACTTGGCACTGTAAAACTCCACTGCCAATCATGAGCAGACATATGGTCCACTGTGGCAACCCCTAACCGGGAAAAGCCGAAAG
Organism: Protopterus annectens; assembly: GCF_019279795.1. Lineage (NCBI taxonomy): Eukaryota > Metazoa > Chordata > Ceratodontiformes > Protopteridae > Protopterus > Protopterus annectens. The sequence goes on along the minus strand of NC_056751.1, from coordinate 41,693,854 downwards.
AAGAAGAAGATTGGTTAGGAAAGGTCTGTTGAAAGAATGAAAAAAAAAAAAGAAGTTGAACAGCAACAACACTGAATTACTTTCCTTAATCATAATTTCTGTTCAAGTCATCACTGGCTGAAAAGGTTGTGAGAAAATAAAAAAACAAAAAACTTTAAAATGCACTTCAGAGCATATAAAAAGTTATGGCTTCTTGAAAACGCTGAAGAGTAAGGTAAAATGTGAGATAAGGAAAAAAATAATGTGCATGCTACGGAGAGCCCAAGATGGGGTGAAGAGAGGAGAGCGTTGCAGAATATGTGTGTGTGTGTGTGTGTGTGTGTGTGTGTGTGTGTGTGTGTGTGTGTGTGTGTGTGTGTGTCTATGTATTTGGGTGGGGGGGTGCTAAAACAGTAGGGAGTGCCTAGTGTGCCATTTCAGCTAAGTCCAGCCCTGTTGCAACTAAATGCCAGTAACTTTAAATGCCCCTTTGTGAGATGGGCCAACACAGTGTGGTACTTAGGCCTGTTGTAATATAAGATTATTATGGTTACAGGTCAGTTTGTGCATACTAACTTAAACATTTACAGCATAAATTAAAAGGTTGCTTAGGAGAGATGGAAGTGACAAGGTGATACTGGATTGGAAGAGTCTAGGGGACCCCTTACTTGATGTTAGCTTGGGAACCCCAAAATGCTAAAACCGGTCCTGTGGGCAACACAGCCCAAGCAGAAACATGTAATGTCATGGAACATTTGTTTTGGCAACTGAAGGGATGAGTTGGCTGCTTTTACCTATTAGGTAATATGCATAAGAGACCTGTAGCAAAAGCTCTGTGGTGTCTGCCATGTTACATAATATGGAACTGTGGAAACATCTCTTGTAGCAGTGAAACATCCCAAAAGAGCCAACCATAGGAGTAGGATCAGCAGTGACAGTGCAGGAAGTATAGTATGGGGACAAACAGGCAGCAGCAGTAGCAGAAGTGAGGTAGATGTGAGTGCATTACATTGCAGCATTAGCAAAAGGTGGTGTTTGGTTGACAACTATAACCCATGACACAGAGAAGAAAATGATGCATGCAGTATCACACCCAGTCTATGCAAGGCAGTGCATTGACTGGTCACACTGTGCATCAAACTTTACCATAACCATGCAGGTTAGGATGTGAGGAAGAGTACAGTCATCATCAGTTGAACAGGTGGTCAAGGGGACACAGTGACAATTAGATAACATTATAAGATGGGGTGAGGGGTCAATAGTGGGAAATGTGATATCCACTTACTCTGTTAGCAAGTTGTGGGGATCACATCCTGTAGTTGTGTTGCTCTGTATTGCCATTGGCGATGCCCATTGTGGTGGTTTTCAGACTAATGACATGATGCAGACCATGGCAGGGGGGGAATAGAACTACAGAAGTGATTGTGTGCACTCTGACATGGTGTCCTATGTTTGGACCCTACAGAGATTCATTGTCCATGACTTTGGCAGTGGTCACAAATATGTATGGTGTTCCATGTGCCCACAGGAGATGCTGAAGTGGTAAAGCTATGGGGCCATTCATGATCAGGTTAGTGAAAGGTCTCAGGTATTGAACCTGAGACACAATAGTGCCTAAAACCACGAGACTGTCAATGGCCAGAGGTGCCAGACTGTGTGGTAATGACTGACATGAAGCCATTTCAGCAACAGTTTGTGTAGTCTGAGTGGGATTGGCATGTGCCTAGCCACCTTTAATCCAGACCCTACCTTATGGATTGCATGACCATCAAAGGCAAACTGGAGGGCAGTTATCATATGTCTCATGAAAGCACCCATGGAGGTAACATTTCATACCAAAGACCTGAGCATCAGCATCTGTCCTTATATTGTATGACACTATGCAGGGATTGCATATCATCACACAAGCCACAGAGCACATTCACAATCTCTACAATACCATTAGTATCACTTGCCTTTGTCATGATCACTGACCTGTACATCTGTTGATTTATCCCGAGTGCTGTACTGAGGTCAAATCAGATTTCTGCCTCATAGCTTCCTTTGCCTCTCCCCTTTGGGCGGTATGCACATGTCAGTGGCAATATGAGTTTCAGACTTCATGTGGTCTAATGATTCATGGAGATCCCAAGAGGGATTCAAAGTTAATGGAGATCTGCCATGCACCAGTGAAGTTGTGAGGTCAGCCTGTACCTCTACAGGGGCCTGTGATGTGGGGGATGTGGATTACCCTTTCCATGGCAGTGTTTTAGACAATCACCTATGTCATTGGACTGCACTATATACACAATGCTGTCATCATCAACCCCATGTGTTTGGCCATTATCAGGCATGTGCTGCCCTGTTATGTATTCTGCCAATATCAGGCATGTGCTGCCTATTATGTGTTTTGCTAATATCAAGCATGTGCTGCCTATTATGTGTTCTGCCAATATCAGGCATGTGATGGCTATTGTGTGATCTGCCAATATCAGGCATGTGCTGCCCTAGTATGTGTTCTGTCAATATCAGGCATGTGCTGCCCTATGATGTGTTCTGCCAATATCAGGCATGTGCGGCCTATTATGTGTTCTGCCAATATCAGGCATGTGCTGGCTATTGTGTGTTCTGCCAATATCAGGCATGTGCTGCCCTAGTATGTGTTCTGCCAATATCAGGCATGTGCTGCCCTATGATGTGTTCTGCCAATATCAGGCATGCGCTGTCCTATTGTGCTACTCCCTCCACCGGAAAGACCTGTGAAACCATGAACACATGATACCTTTGGTAGCTCTCTCAGCTATGCCTATACCCCTCTTTGTATTCATTGTGGTATAACATGTGTATAACATATGGAAATATACATACTTTGACATACTACCTGTCTTGTTCTCACTATCCAAAGACTAATACCGTGCTCCTTTTCCACCACCCCTAATGTCCGCTTTCATCTCCATCACCTCTCTGTCCTTTGCTATATAACTCACAATGAGAAATTTCTTCTATTGCTTGCATGTGTATTAACAACTTTTTTCTACCTCTTTCATGTAAACATTATGCATACATCACCTTTTTCATGGTTGCGTCTTTCAACTGTGTCACTGTTTTTGCTACTTATGATTATATATTATTGTTTGACCTGAAATGTTCTTAAATGGCATGTAACTATTTGCTCCTCTTTCTTCTGTATAACTCCGACAGTGGCTGAAATTTGTCAGTTATGATTAGTCTATTACTACAGTCAATAAACATCAGTAAATACATAAGAAACTGTAACAGGGCAGCAGCTCTAATCACACAGCTGCCTGATATCAACATCAAGCATCCTCGATGTATAAAAGTTTAAGAGCCATAAGTGTTCACCAAGGCATCTCAGCTTTCCAGTACACTACAGCCACATATATATTTTATATGTATAGATTATTTTGTAATGACAGTTTAAATCCCAGAACTGCCTTACCAACATGTTACTTAGAGAGAACACTTCCTCAAACTGAGCAAGTATCAACCACTCCCAGATATATTTAGCATAGAGCAGATGATCAGCAGACCAGACTATCGGCCTTAGCTGTGATCAAAGTTACAGTCACTTTATCAGTGCCATCTCAACACCAGCACACTGTGGCTTTCGAATTTTACTCTTGCATACACAAACATACCCACACCCACACATAGACACGAATTTACATGGTCACCAACCAGCTGTAAGTTTTTTCAAGTGCCCATCCTTGGTTATATGGTATTTTTCTGACACCAGCTGTAGCAATCGCTGCATAATGCTGAAATACAGAAAAAATATGTCGTGTAACAGTACGTTTTCTCCTGATAGTCTGAATGAGCATTTCACTTCACAATGGGGATGGAAAGGAAAAATGAATTAGTCTAGTACAGTTTCAATGTAAGCAAATTCTAAGCACTTTAAATAAGTGAAGTAATCACAAGCTTGTACAGTAAACTAGAAGACAGTTTTATTTAAGTGTTAAACGACTACACTGCTGCCCTCTGCGGTTTTCATTTACTTGGGAGAAATCAGTTTTTGTTTCTCTCTTTGGGGTAACTGTCTTTCACAAGGTGCCATTTGAAATGAAAACTGCCCATGTAACCTTCCAGAGGTTGGCTACATCCTGAAGGAAGCTGGAAAATCTTATTCCTACTCTTACCTACAGGGATGGTAGCACCATCTGCAAACAGATTACCCAGGCTAAGACAATAATTGGTCATTGTTTGAACATTGTTATATCGCAGCCTCTAATTGGACATTGATCAGCATTCTACCCCAGTCTGTAACTGGTCATTGCTTGATTAGTGTTCTACCCCGACCTTTAACTGGACATCATTTGATCAGTGTTCTGCCTTGACCAGTAATTAGACATTGTTTGATCAGTGTTCTACCCCAGTCTGTAACTGGTCATTGTTTGATCAGTGTTTTACCCTGGCCTGTAGTTAGGCATTGTTTGATCAGTGTTCTGCCCTAGCCTTTAATAGGTAACTGTTTGATCAGTTTGTTCTATCCCGGCCTGTAATTGGACATTGTTTGATCAGTGTTGTACCCCAGCCTGTAATTGGACATTGTTTGATCAGTGTTGTACCCCAGCCTGTAATTGGACATTGTTTGATCACTGTTGTACCCCAGCCTATAATTGGACATTGTTTGATCAGTGTTGTACCCCAGCCTGTAATTGGACATTGTTTGATCAGTGTTGTACCCCAGCCTGTAATTGGACATTGTTTGATCAGTGTTGTACCCCAGCCTGTAATTGGACATTGTTTGATCAGTGTTGTACCCCAGCCTGTAATTGGACATTGTTTGATCAGTGTTGTACCCCAGCCTGTAACTGGACATTGTTTGATCAGTGTTTTACCCCGGCCTGTAATTGGACATTGTTTGATCAGTGTTGTACCCCAGCCTGTAACTGGACGTTTTTTGATCAGTGTTGTACCCCGGCCAGTAATTGGTCATTGTTTGATCAGTATTCTAGCCTGGTAAACACATTTAAATAAATAAGTAAACCAACCATCACAAGAGCACAAATATATGAATGTATAGTGCAGACAGAAAGAATTATTAATCTGCAATAGCCTAATCGTACCATAGATCTTATTTCCTATGTCCCGGTAATTGTCCAGGCTAGTTTTAAAGCTATGCAATTTATTGGGAACTTCATCACAGCTTAGTATCCCATCCCTTGTTGATATAACTTTTCCACAGAATGGTATTTTCCATACAACCTTACTTTTTCACTCAGAAGTATAGCTGTATTTCCCTAGGTACCTACTGTTGGCACTTCTTTTAAGCCCCAAATACCTAAATAGGCATATAACTTGCATCTCTTTAAAGTTATCAAGTTATCTCCTCTAACTCATTTTTGTGACAAAGACAACACATGAAGAACATTCAGTTTAACATGATATGATAACACCCTACATCCTGTACTTTTAGTCCATTTATATTGGACCACCTCCAAATTAGTTACATGTGCTCTCCTTTTCGGTGACTATAAAAGAGTGTAATATTCCATATTTAAACATATAAATTAATTTAATAATGAGATCATTACAGTAAGCTACTGCTTTAAAAATCTTTAGGATCTCACTTGACGTGTTCAATTTACAAGGCAATGTATCAATAATATGCATAAAAGTTAAGACAGAGTCGGTTCACCCACTAAATCCTTTACTATACAAACTCTTCAATATATTTTCTGAAAGACTACATAGGCTGAATGCACTGCAAGAAGCAAGACGGACGGTCTGTCTGTGTTGGCTACAAAACTCATATGCTGCACAATCATCTTCATAATCCCAGGAGTTTTGTAGATCCTTCCAGTACTCTTTGCTAATCTTAACTGCCCTCATTTCAAATCTTTGGCATATTTTGATATGTCACATTCCATCAAGAATACAATGATGCATATATTAAAGACAAAGGAATCAACAAAGAAGCTTGTGTGACTCTGAGCTTTAATTAGCTACACTTCCCTTATCCCTGCCTAGTATCTAATTTATGTCCTCCCTTCCAAACATTTGACAATCAGGTAACAAGATTTGCATTTAGACCTAAATGCATTAACATTTTAAGTAGTATAAAAGGAGCCATTCTTCCATTTTGTATATAGGTTCATAGGTAAGTACTAGGCCAACTGCCCTTGTGGGCCATTTTAAGTCTAGCCAGTTTCTGTTTTTGTGCTCAAAATAACCTGTCCCATTTGGTTATAGATTAGCCTTGCCAATCCCGTGGTTGACAATTGTAGATTACTCCTAATGAGAATAACTGGGATCATACCATAGATAATTTGAGGGGACCCATGCATGGGATAAAGCATTTAGGAGATGTACTTGTCCATTAGTAGTACAGGGGGAAGTCCTGGGGTACATTTTCTATTTCCCATCCACAGATCTAAGTTGCACTTGAAAATGGACAGGAATGAACTCTGCTTTATGTGGACTGGCAGTCTGTCCCATAGTAGTATTATCATCTATAAGATATACCTGTCCCTCCAAACCATTCTGTTGATGTTGCAGGAGAGGTTTGGATCCCTAGACCAAATATTACTGATGTCATTTGACTTGCTGATGTGCAGTAACTCCATCAGTAATGGGTTGGGGGATGCCTTGTATGCCAGACACAGGTCACCTCTTAGCAGTCTGTAGGATACTGAGTATAGTGACAGGGCTTTGAGATGGTCCGTGTAGAACAGGTTGTTTAGGCTTTGTATCCTTTTAGTAAGGTATAATTGTGGGCATTCCAGTGGCTGCATGTGTCTGGACAGGTGCATGCCAAAGGGAGCATTATATTCAATGACTGGCCTAATGAAGGCTGAGTTACTTGTGACACTGAAAGCATATACTTTCAACTAATAATCTACTACTTTTAATGTGTTATCACAAAAAATATAAGACCAGGCACTGCTGAAGTCTCCCTCTAATAAGCATTGTGAGCAGTATAAACATGGCCCACTTTCCCAAATCGTTTCACCATCAGTTGCAATACATATTTCTTCATCACCTTGAATCTGTTACTTAATATACTGAGTGTTCTGTTTTATTTGTTGCTCTACTCACCTAATAATCTTTTAAATATTTCAACTATACCAACCTTTCCAGCGCAGTGGCATCCCAACTTCAGTCAAGTTTTTTCAAGTATATTTAGTAGGGACTGGACTTACTACAGCCTTCATTTTCTTTGATTGTTTATTCAGGAACAGCTGAGTTCCTGCTGCCTTCTCAGGATGCCCAGTGGGCTGTTTATCAAGTGATTTGTGATGCATACATCATAACTGCATAGACTGAGCATACCTACTACCTGGTACTGTTGGCTTTACTACTGAACTCAGTGCTCTACCCCAGTTAACAAATTCAGACAAATAAATAAGGTCAGATTCAGAAACATTCATAAAACAGTCAACCACATCATTCCCCATCAAGAATTTACAGCTCCCATTCACAAAGGAAATCATTGTACGAATACCTTAGCTATTTCTTTCCTGTTGTGCCTCCAGCTGATATCAGCCATTCAGCTCTGCTCTATGCTCCTGACTTATGCCCCTATATTACAGTACTACTCCAAGGTTAAGAAACACCTCTGTAATCAACAGGTTGGGGAAAGGAAGTAGACACTCAAAGAAATTCTTTAAGTATTTGAATAATGCATTGCTGCCATTGATAGAGTTTAATGCTATCTAGTTCCTGGTTCTGTTTTTTTTCTGTGTGTTACCTTGCTTCACTTTTCAACATTACGTGTTGTTTCTAATTCTGAATTAGTTTGTCTCAAATCATAAAATCTGCTTTCTTATTAATCATTTCTTTGAGTACCCTGTACAGCCTGTCTTTCCTCATAAGGTTTCTACAGTTGTTGATCTATTTGGAGATGTGAGAATCCCTTAACTTTGTCCATCTTGTCTTTAATAATCTTCCAACAAAGTTCTACAGTTTTTCTGCCGGTAGCCACTCCCACTCACCAAATTTCTGCACCATGCCTACAGTGCTTACCGTATTCAAGGTTAACCGTCATGCCATCATCACCAAAACCCGAGCTTTTTACTGTTAATATGCTTATTTCTTAATGAGATATATACTGTTATGATAACCACTGATTAGACAGTTTCTGATAGTTTCAACATTTTAAGTACTTATTTCTAATATAACCTCATCTAATAGCAAGCCATACTTTATGCATCTTTCTGAAAACAAGGTTATTTATGGTTCAAGAAAATTGAAAGGCTGCTCTTATCATAGCCTGCACACTCCTTTTAAGGTATTGTATGTTTAGATCTCCAATAAATACAATCTATTTTCTTCTGAAATAGTTAAACTTTTCTCCAATAAGCAATCTAGCAAGGTGTTAGCAGCCTTTAGAGATATGCATCTGTGCACTGCCAGAAAAGTAAAATGTTTTCTATCTGTTTGAATCTTCTTCTTTGTTGCTGCTTTTACAACCCTTTCTTCTAAATCAACGTAAACTGTTGTGGGATTTATTCATTCTTGGACAAAACTATAGATCTCTTCTAGTTCTGACCTTTTACTGTTGTTAATAAACAATTTACTTAAACACATTTACACAAATTAATATAAACAATTACATTCTTCCTTCTAGTTGCATTGCTCTCTACCTCTTACTGCATGTACATATATGATATGAATCCGGGGAAGAATCCTGTACTACATAATCAGTGTTAGATTCCTTTTTGATTTACAGTTTTTCTTCTTGCTTTACTTGAACTTGGTAAATGTTGAAAATATACTTGTATGCATTCAGAAAGAACTGTAACATGATAACATTGCCATAAATGGCGACATAAGAATTGCATGATACACCCAAATGGGACTCAGGTATGCATAAGTGTCGACACAGTGCACACTATTTTAAGATAATGCTGCATAATGAAGTCATGCATTCATGAAAATGGCAGTTGTCATGCAAATGGGTATACCACATTATGACAGGTCATGTGTCCCAATTCCATTACCATGCATGTAGTGTGCTTGCTACAATGTGCATTCACATGTGCCTTAAAGTGCCATAGCTGTTCAACATAGACATAGGTGAAAACCCATACAGGGGCTAACAATCAAAGTACCAGTTTTGTTTACTTTATAGGTACTTACGTATTAGCGCAACCAGATTTTCTCGGTTGCGGTAATATGAATGTTGGCATGAAAACGAGTGTGGTAATTAGTGCCACTTGTTATTTTACATCTTTACTTACAACAAATAAGTTTAGCTTACATTCAGGAAGATAAAACAACGTGTGAAAGTCTTCCTGTTTTGCGTGCTTTACACACGCACGGTTTAATTTCCTGGGCTGCTGTGTATGTTTCTGTCGAAAGGAGTTCTTTTCTCTTATCAAGGTGGAATGCTGAAAAGAAAAACATGGGGAGACCTGGAGAAATGCTTTTTGGTAGACTATTTATCAAAATTTACAAATAGACTTGAAAGGAGGAAAACTTTTTTTTTTTTAAGAATAGAAGCTTGCAATAACAGTAAAAGATTTGCCAAACTGATGATATTGCATTATGCTGACATGTAGGGTAGTCTGGTATGTGAGAAGTTGACAGTGGTGCTTTGGCTCCTTGTAATTGTGATAGTGCTATCCTCGGACAAACGGAGATTGTGTTTCAATGATTACGGCTAAAAAAGATGTGGATTTCTCATTTGCTGTTGTACTGTTTCTGTGGGTGTGGAGAGAAAGTTGTCAGCAATTGTAGTCGCATCTTCTTGAATGTAAGCCAAACTTATCTGTTGTAAGTAAAGACATAAAGTAACAACGTACGCTAATTCCCATACTCGTTTTCAGGCCAGCATGCGGTTAAACATTACTTTTTCCATGTTTAATCGATAATCCTGCCTCAAAAAATTTTCAGTGTGAAAGAAAACAATTAATGTGACATTTTCAAGTCAGTATTGGTAAAATGTACACATCTGGAAGCAACCAGTATTATCGCGAAAATCTGGTTGCGATAAAACGTACCACTTTATAAATGGGAAGGAAATTAAGGAAGAGAAAGCAGAGGAATGTATAGAAGGAAACTGGAATGGAAAAAGTATTGTGGGGTGGGGGAGGGAAGCTAATTCATTTTTGAGACAGGTACATTTTTTAAATTTGAAATAAGAAGGGTAGAGGGGGAGGAAAGCAAAGAGATGATATAAGTAGGAAGGGGGGTATATGGATGGTAGCAGAGGCAGACACACAAACATAACACAGCCAAAGACTAACAAAGAGGTGCTGATACAAAAGGGAGACCACAAAGGAGATATGCAGACAGGTAGTGGATAGACAAATGGTGATGGGAAGGATTAGACAAAATGGACAGGGAATGAAAAACAAAGTGGAAGAACACCATGACAGGGGATATGGTGGGATGAGCACTACCTGGCAAACTTCCCCTGTAAGAAACTCACCCCAAAATCAGCATGTAGTGGTTCCGTCACTGGTGTCCTGATAGTCAGGATCATGCAGTTATGCAGCTCTGCCAGTCACATGAAGATACACTCCAGGGTTCAAATATTAGTCTTAAGCTGCCAGTCCAGCTCATTCCTGACCAGCCCGTGAACCTGCTGCCAAGCTATGGCATTGCTTGATGAGGAGCCTTTCCCCCACATACATTGGAGAAGCTGCAGCAAGATCATCAATGAGCCCTGTAGGTCACCTCTCACAAGATGACTGTCATCATCCTGCAGAGGCCCTAACCTGGAGACTGTTAGTGGCCCATCGGTTCATGGTTAGGCCATTTCAGGGCACAGGGGGGCTGCTATTGAGCCACATTCTGCTACACAGCTGACAGTGCAGACTCAATGAACATAAATGGAGAGAAGCCAAATAACAAAAGAAAAATAATAAAAAGAAAAAGATTACAGGGAGAAAGAGAGCAGGAAAAAAGAGCAATGGTCAGTACAATGTGGTATACATCCATATCACAACCTTGGAAGGAGGAAAATGCACTCAGCAGAGCAATGGTGATATAAATGTTTCAGAAACTTCCACAATAAGACTGGGGAATAACACTGTGTAGGACAGTGGCACAGTTTCTGGAAAGTAACCAGTGTGTATGCAATGGACAACAAAGCAAGGGAGAAAATAGCCAAACTGTACAAATGAAATTAACAGCCCTGAGGTGTGTACCTGTAGTTGTCAAATGGCAGAATGTATGGCATATGCTAGCACAGTATCAGAAAGAACTTGCCTAATAATAACAACAGGAATAATCAATGGACATCTAATCACTGCAGTAATACTGCATATGGAAAATGTAAAAGTCTAAGTGCAGTAGAATATAACTGCATGACAGTTGCCATACCCGTGTTCTGCCAGAAATACCTGGCATGGTGAAGGACAGTGACATGAGCATAACTGCATTACAAAATGGCAGTCAGACAAAGGCAGTAAGCACAGTGAGTGCCTGCACAGTAGTAATCACACACCTATGAAGCACTGAAGAGTAAAATACTGAAGTACTACACAGGAGATAAACAGCCTAATTGCGATGGTACACCCAAGGTCAGTACAGCTGGCATTAAGATAGCCGTGTCAGGAATAACTGACAGAATTAAGGTCAGTAGCACAGTTACAAATGCAGTCAAAACATCTATGAATCATATAAGCAGTGAACAAATGCAACATGTTTATATTTTAAACAGAAATACAAAACTGTGTAATGTTGTGATAAGCAGGGAAGCAGAGATATAAACAGGTCTGGCACCAATGTAGTACACTTATCCCATTGCCTAGAGAGTCTGACCTACCTCCTTAGGCAGGTAAAGAGGTCTCCGTGATTCTTCCCTATGTTGCAAAACATACACAAAATAATGAGCACAGTATAACCATACATGTCAGAAACAGCCTAGAGCTGTACAGTGAGGCTTACCGTAATATGACAAAGCAGGAATTCATCCTTGCTATAGTAGTCCATTTGTCTCTCCCTAACATATTTTTTCCATTGGTGGAGAAGGTCAGGTGCTACCTTTTGAGATCACTACACCTGTTCCAGCACTGCTCACCAGATAGGGTCATGTCCATGGCATCAATCACCACCTTGACATGTGAGTGCCAGGCATCAACTTTGTACTGGGAACCCTAATAGAAGTCCCCCCAGGAGGCACTCCCTGTGATGCATGTGCAGCAGATGAAGAAATATCTTGGCTTCCCTGTTGTACCGTACAAGAGGTTTGCTGTACTCACAACCTCCAGAAGCCATAGCTACATGCCAGGTCAGGTCCAGTAGTGAAAATTATATCTGAACCAAGATGCCACATGCCACACAAACCACGTGATGAGTATTGATGGGCAGCACTTTAGAGCAATGTCCATTTGTATCAGTGTGATGTACATGGCCAGTAGTGAGGCCTAGGGTGATTGCTGGGCAGTCATGTCCCACAGGCCAGCACATCCTATGTGACCTACACGTCTGAGCACATATTCAGCAGACAGCTAGGTAGTGCAATGCTCATGGACATTACCATAGTGTAAAGATATACTAGCATGTCTCGGCTATGAATCCACACAGCTCTTTGTACAGCACAGTGCACATGTATGAGGCAGACCAAATCATACCTCTCAACCTCTTAGGCCAAAGAAATCTGGACAAAGCCCAAAATAATGGAGGACCAAATGCCCAGAAATAGATGCAGATTTTAGGCATTGCTCAAACTTAGAAAGTTGCTAGAATAACAGGTTTTGTGTTTGCATGCATTTTCTTAAGGATATAAAGCCTGAAACTCAAATGTGTGGCATTTAATGACTTCAGTCTTCAGTGATTTGTCATAAAACCACATATTTCATGACAAACAGGCCAAAAATATGGGGCAAAAATCTGGACATTCTGTGAAAATCTGGACAGTTGAGAGATATGGACCAAATCTCATATTATAGACTAGGGTTAATAATGTTTTGTGTTATTTGTGTAGTTTAGAAAACATTACCCTGTATCACTTCATTGGCATAATCACTGCATTACAAGCCCTAAATAGTGTGATAAGCATTGCAGTTCTCATATTGTGAGGAAATACAGTATAACAATGTATCCATAGCAAACTGCTGTATAAGAAATTATAAGGAAGTCTACTGTAAACAGGATTACTGATAATATACAGCTTACTTCAGGGACAAATCCATGCTATATGACTACCACACACAGCTTTCATAGCATACTGATTGCTGTGTGTGTGTGTTAAAACTGGATATGGCACTCCATGTTGGGAGGGTGACACCCACAGTTAGGACACAGGAAACAGGCAGAACTTGGTGAAGTGCTGATGTGGGATTGGGCATGTCCAAACAGCAAGGTCACAGAAACAGGCTGCGCAACCATTGTTCCCCTGGCAAAGACTGTGCTTTGGACATTATTGCAGGTGACAGATATGCCACACAATACATTATGAGAGAGTAGGGTTGCCAGCTGTCCGGTTTTTGACCGGACTATCCGGTTTTCAGTGAAATTGTCCAGTGAAAAAAAATCATCAAAACCGGACTAATGAAGTCCGTTTTTTTTTTTTTTTTTTTTGTGCAGTCAGGAGTCAAGGAGGACTGAAAAGTAAAAAGACTGAAACGTATGCAAATTCAATTATGCAGACACAGTGCAAATTACCGCCGCCGCCCGTGTTCTCTCTTCTCTTCCCTTTACCTTTAAGTACGTACGGGCCGGCTTTAGTCATCAATCAGCTCATGCGTACGTGCGTGCGTGCTTATTCCATTCACCAGTGTGATGGAATGGAAATAAATCGCGCGGAAATTTTAAGCAGCACAAGGGAATAAAAATGAACAGCTCTCTTCTTAGGAACATCTTGCCCAGAATTGCAATGGCTTTGCTTTTACAAGGTACTGGATAACAGATTATTACTTACCTCTTGAAAATGTTACCTGCATACCAATGGTACCTATAGGTTTGCTGTGTGTAACGGGATGAATTTGTTATCATGTGTCAGAAATTAACTGCAAAGTTTACAAACAGGGTTGTAAGGCAGCATGCTTCTTGGCATCTCTACTAGTTTCTTTCTTTTTTTTTCTGTTTGATTTTTTAATTGTATTTAAGAAAGATTTTTAAAAGCAGCGATTGCACAATTATTTTCTGCTGTGTTGTGTCTTCTTTATCCTGACTGATCTAGATTGATAACATTAACAGCTTGGACATATATGTTTGTATTACTATTTGTATCACAAGATTTTAGCATTAAAATGAGTAAATGTTTCAGCTAAGCAAAGATTCAAATGACAGAAAAACTGCATTTCGTTTTTTTTTTTTTATGGGGGGGGTAGCAGATTAACAAAAGCCTATCACTTTTTTGTCAGTGTGAGATACACAAAGTGCAACACTAGATACCAGTAGAAGCTATAAGTCATCTCTTGTCTTTTTGTCTGCGTTGGGGGGGGGGGGGGAGTGTCCGCAGTGCAACTGTTCCAACAAACTCTCTGTTTAATGTGCAACTGTTCCAACAAACTCTCTGTTTAATGTGGTAAACTGCTGCCCAGTCTCTTAATGTTGCAAATGTTTATATCATGTTTAAAGTAAAGCTTATTCGCTGTGCATTTTGCAAGTGATATTTGATCTGATTGGTACTATTGCCCAAATGGAATTTATTCTGAACTGCATTTGAATTATTTAGCTACTGTATTGTTTCTTCTTTGAATTACATCTGTTTCTGAGTAGCTATTGTGTTTTATGTTTAGCATACTATCCTGCCTAATATCTTCAGACTCTGACACACTAACAGGCTTGTAATTCAGCTATCTGCTGCCTTCTTTTTTACTGGTCTTTTCTTTTCATTCTTTTACCCTTTTTCTAACCTTTCTATGTCTACTGCTTTTTATAATGGATATCCTCTCCTTGTATTATCTAACCTATCACATTCATTTCTATACTGCTCTTACTGTTGTATTAGATAGATTTACAGGAGCAAATCTGAAATGTAATTAACTTAAGAGGAAGTTTTTTATTGCAATTCCTTTAAAATTATATTGCTTAAAGCTGTTGAATGTGGTTAAAATATTTTAGAATGATAAAACAGGGCAAACTTATTTGTTGCCATAGTATCTCTCCTGTTAATATTACTAACTATTTTGATATAATGCTCTATAATTGAGGGTTAGCTGTGGTTAATTGTTATTTGTGACATACTGAGATTGGTATAGCAAAGGTATGTAAATTGATGACCCAGCTAGTTTTCTGACCATCCACTAGTTATCCACACTAAGCATATGCTCTGTAGCTTTCTATAAAATGCATAGGTTCATTTTTCAAAAGCTGCAAGACCAATTGTGTCATTATATATTGTTTTATACTAAACATGTATTTTCAGACCATGCTATACATTTTCAGGTCTGTTTTATTGATGTAAGATATGATTGTTGTTAATACGTGTAATTTCTTAGAACATTTAAAAATTTTATCATCTTAAACTTGGAAAACAATGTACAATGCTGTTTCAGTGAATGTGAGATTTAGAGGCAGAGTAGTTTTAATGCTACGTCTGTTTTCATTGTGAGACTGTATTGCTTTGTTTAGCAAATGTGTATCAGTGGTTTGTACTATAAAATTTGAAATAAATGTTTTAAATTAAATCAAAATATCTGTAATCACTGTAGAAGTAAAGAAGAAGACAGTATGCACACTGAAAGTTTTGAACAGTATTTATGGCAACTGGGGAGAAATCGGCTGAAATCAGGCATCCAGAACAGAAAAAGAGGGTATTCCCTCTGTTCAGCTGACGTCGCAGTGATGTCACAAAATGGGAGGGGCATGGTTGGGAGAGGGGTGGGAGTGGGTGGAGTTGTGAGTGATGTGAGGGGCGTGACCTTAGTCCGGTTTTAGCCACAAAGAAACCTGGCAATCCTATGAGAGAGTGGCACAATAGGTAATTCATTGCATTGTATAAGTTGTACCTACAATGAGAGGATGGGGTTAGTTAAGTGGTGAATGTTGTCCATCATTGATAATCATGTACACTTTGATCCATGTGTGTTCCCACAGATGTACTGGAGCTGTCATGGTGCAAAAACAACTACACACACTGAAAAGTTTTCATATTAAGAGACATATGTTCTTTTGGTGACCCTAAAGACACATGGTAGGTATGTCTTTTCAACTGTGTACATGTGCATCTCTGTCAATGTCCTCTGTCTGCCACTCAGCTAGGAATTCTGTCTCCTTCCTGAATATAAGACACATCAATAACCTAGCACAAAAGGTTACATCCTGAATTTTACAGCATAAGATTGACATAACTGGCTTGGCAGAAAAATGGTTCAAAGCACCCTTCCCTCCCTTAAAAATATGAGATTCTTCAAATAGTGCCTTAAGATGAGAGAGACACCAGACACCAGAACTGGCGGTGGATCATAACTGTAGTTGGGAAGCACTTATCGTATAAAATTATACCCAAAATGCAACTCTTCAGACGCTTACACTTCACAGAACATAATATTCATTTTATTCTTTGTTTTGTCATGCATCTTTTTACCCCAATATATTTGAGAATCTCAAAGATAATATTATGCCGAGCTGTAACAAACACAACACAACTATAATTTAATGATGAGCACATACCTGTATGGCTTCCAACACACCTTCCGCACAGAACTGTAGAACTGGTAGGAAATAGCCTGAAAGACTTTTTGGCTGAACAATATTTTTTATTTTTTATTTTTCAATAAGAATGTATTATTTTCATGTTCATTTTAATTAATTTTTTGATAGTCATTTTTCAAATACATTGTTATATAGATAGAATATAAAATGGTTGTAATGATGTTTATAAAACAATTTAATGAAGTTAGAACTATCAGTTTATTATATTATGTTTCGTTAGATAAAACAAAGACACTAATTTTATGTATGAGTCATTTTACATCATTTCCTGTTATGTATAAAAACGGGAACATGGGAGAGTTCCCGTTTTTCTGATGAAGTCCATGTTTTAAAATAAAGTGGAAGAAAGCGCTAAATTATATCTACTCAATTGTCATCTTTTCTTGCAAAGCTCGAGCCGTCTGGTCTGTGGTTTGGTTCTGTTGTTTTCTGGCTAGTCCGGACTGATTTTTTCTTAATAATGTTTTGTGTTATTTGTGTAGTTTAGAAAACATTACCCTGTATCACTTCATTGGCATAATCACTGCATTACAAGCCCTAAATAGTGTGATAAGCATTGCAGTTCTCATATTGTGAGGAAATACAGTATAACAATGTATCCATAGCAGACTGCTGTATAATAAATTATAAGGAAGTCTACTGCAAACAGGATTACTGATAATATACAGCTTACTTCAGGGACAAATCCATGCTATATGACTACCACACACAGCTTTCATAGCATACTCATTGCTGTGTGTGTTAAAACTGGATATGGCACTCCATGTTGGGAGGGTGACACCCACAGCTAGGACACAGGAAACAGGCAGAACTTGGTGAAGTGCTGATGTGGGATTGGGCATGTCCAAACAGCAAGGTCACAGAAACAGGCTGTGCAACCATTGTTACCCTGGCAAAGACTGTGCTTTGGACATTATTGCAGGTGACAGATATGCCACACAATACATTATGAGAGAGTGGCACAATAGGTAATTCATTGCATTGTATAAGTTGTACCTACAATGAGAGGATGGGGTTAGTGAAGTGGTGAATGTTGTCCATCATTGATAATCATGTACACTTTGATCCATGTGTGTTCCCACAGATGTACTGGAGCTGTCATGGTGCAAAAACAACTACACACACTGAAAAGTTTTCATATTAAGAGACATGTTCTTTTGGTGACCCTAAAGACACATGGTAGGTATGTCTTTTCAACTGTGTACATGTGCATCTCTGTCAAGGTCCTCTGTCTGCCACTCATCTAGGAATTCTGTCTCCTTCCTGAATATAAGACACATCAATAACCTAGCACAAAAGGTTACATCCTGAATTTTACAGCATAAGATTGACATAACTGGCTTGACAGAAAAATTGTTCAAAGCACCCTTCCCTCCCTTAAAAATATGAGATTCTTCAAATAGTGCCTTAAGATGAGAGAGACACCAGACACCAGAACTGACGGTGGATCATAACTGTAGCTGGGAAGCACTTATCGTATGAAATTACACCCAAAATGCAACTCTTCAGACGCTTACACTTCACAGAACATAATATTCATTTTATTCTTTGTTTTGTCATGCATCTTTTTACCCCAATATATTTGAGAATCTCAAAGCTAACATTATGCCAAGCTGTAACAAACACAACACAACTATAATTTAATGATGAGCACATACCTGTATGGCTTCCAACACACCTTCCGCACAGAACTGTAGAACTGGTAGGAAATAGCCTGAAAGACTTTTTGGATGAACAATTCATGTAACAGATGGTAGAAAGTCCAACAAGGCAAAACTCTGACTTGGGTAATCACTCTGTACTAAGTATTGTTAAACTCAGGCAACCTCCTGAATCTACTTTTTTCTGTCTCTCTTGAGTGAGTCACTGTAACCATTACAACCATATGAGCTGCATCCGGCTTCATTATGCTAGCTTGCTAACTGTGGTCTAGCCACCTCCCTTCTACAAGGGTGGGAGAGCTAGCATCATCACTCATGCCCACCCTGCCAGCCTGACAATTCTAGCAATCACAATTCCTCTCTGCCACAGGACTGACATAAAACTCAAATAATGCTCTTAAAAGTTCTAACTGCAATACAGCAAATGCATGTATTGCAAATTAAAATTTGAAAATCGGAACTTGGCTTTTCCACAATTCTGTAATGAATTCTCAATCAAGAATTTGCAAAAGTGTAGTTGAAAAAATGATAACCATCATTCTTCTGGTGCATTAGCTATATACATATACATTAATTAAATAATTTACCTAGTCTGGGAGCTCAGGATTTCAGAAAATATTGCTGGAGATGAATGCTGAAATTCATTACTGGTCAAAATCTAATTCAGTATAGAGAAATGCTAACTCAGAATGAAAGAACAGGCATATAAATAGGAGATACTTGTCAGATATAACAGAATTTATACATATGAATGATAAAAATATTAATCAAAGGCCTTTAGATAGCATAAGAATATGATTATGTTTTCTTTTTTTTATTTACTCTGTTGACCAGGTTAGTCCCATTAGAACACTGACCTCTTTTCAAGACAAAACCATAGTGGCATTCATTATGACTAGGAATTTGCTCTCCCGTGCCAATTTTAGGAAGTTCAATGCCTCTGTGACCTCTGGCGGAAACCAGGAGCCTCACAAATCATCCACTCAGATTACAAGGGGGTAACGATAACATCTCTGCAGTTACTGAACTAAACGTTCTCTAAGGTAAGGACTTTGACTGGCAACTGAACGAATGTCAAGTTCTCCATGCTTGAAACTACCTGATGGTCTCCCAGTCCCCCAGAATTACAAATGAGTTACCATCAAGTTTGTTTTTCAAAAGGATTTAGGAGCCCAGCTGGCAAAGGGTTACACATGAGGTACCTGGAAGAAGCAACTTGAGGATCCAGGGATGGGTGGGCATGGAACCTGGGGAGCAGCAAGAGGGCTATGAGGTGTTGACAGGAAGAGAAATTTAAAAAAACAAAATGCACATTTGGACTAATGAATATGTCAAACTGGCTCTTTTGGACCAATTGACATGACATCACTCTGTTTTAGATGATCAGTTAGAGCACTGTTCCAGGCCTGGATACCACCACATAACACTGGAACTATAAATGACTTCATTTTTAAAAAATAAATACGTATTGTACAGCACTGTGACTACTGAAAAGAGGAGAAGAAAGTTTAATACTACACATCTGTAAAGATTCTACAGTGATAACATAGCAGTGGGGAGTTTAACAAGATAAGATGATTTTATGTGGGTAAGAATCAAATTATTTTTAACAGTAATTACTTTTTTCCAATCAGCACAGTACCTTTTTATTTTTTTTCAGTCAGTACAGTGCCTTTTTATTGTTTTTTTTTCAGTCAGTACAGTGCCTTTTTATTGTTTTTTTTTCAGTCAGTACAGTACCTTTTTAGTAGGTGCAGCAACCATTTGCAAAGAAATTATTGGTTTCATTGTCTGCAGACTGTTCTTGCCATTACGAGAAAGACACAGCCTTGAAAGTCAGCGCACCTACAAAAGGCACTTAAGTAATATAGAATAAATTGTTAGGCATCTGAATTAGCACTAGGGTGACTGCAGAGACAGAACTTTGGTAGCCACACGATAGTTCTGAATTAACTTGCAAACTGAGTAATTATGCTTGTCTTTTGGAAATTTGTGAGGTGGGTAATAGTGAAATGGTTATACACAAACATGATATTTTGATGCTGTTGAAGCAGTCTGATAGACTACTAGTAATGTTTGGAACAAAACAATGGATATGCAGTGTCATATACATTATATTAAACAAGAATACTGCAGTGGTGGTGCTGCAGTAGCATTGTCACCTCACAGTAAGACATTGTCCTGTTCGATTCTCAGCTAGAGTGTCTTCTGTGTGGAGACGTGTGAATGGGCGTACCTTCGTTGAAGGTTGTGCGTCAGGGCCGGCAACTCGGCACGTAAAAATCTACTTCCAATCATTAGTGGACCGGAGTTCCGCTGTGGCGACCCCTAACTGGGAAAAGCCGAAAGACAAAACAACAACAAATGGGTGTGTTTGAAAGACAAGATAAGAAGGAAAAATTGTAATTGATTGGTGTATTGGACATTCAGCATGGTTTGAACTACTTGGAAATTTTTAAAACCAAAATAGTGTGGTGGTCTGGCTTTACAAAATAGTCTTTGGGGTTTGTGAAGTCCTATAGATTATGTCTGTCTTTGACTAAGAGCAAATATGGAAAACTGAGGATTATTCTTACTACAGTTTTCACCCCAGGTACTGTAGCAGTGAAGTAAGTTGTCCAATAGATGGTTGCCCTGTATTTATTTATTTATTGTGATTTCTCAGTGATCACTTTAGGGCAGAGGCGGCAGTTTTGAATGTAATAAGGGAATGTGATAAGCACAAACTTACATACAAGTTCACTTTTCTGGCTGTGCTATAGGAGTTTTTTCCTGAAAAAAATGTCCAGAGTTAGTTGGGATAAAACTGAGTCTACACGTTGTTTTATAAATGTCTGAATATCATATCTAAATGGTGAATTTTTAAATCTGTAGGGAATCAGAACTCCTCTGACATCAGACCCCAGATCTTAAAAAAACAACTAGAAAAGCACTAGACAAGGCTTTGCTGGAAAACCTCACCCAGACTCTGCCACAGCTTGCTGTGAGAGAAAGGTTAGTTTGCTTTTGATTTCTTGTACTTTGTATTACTTTATTATCTTGTTTCCATTTTGTATACTGTGATTTGTTTTCTTTACACTGTGTTTTACTTGTATTCTGTTTTTAATTGCATATTAAAACTTGAAAAGAGACCACAGCTCTGTCTCTTGTGAGTCAGACAGCTTTTGTCCCACCTTCCTACCCTGTTACTGTTGCGTTCTTAAACACCACTGTCTTTCTAGTTGCCTGCCCCTTAATTTGATCATATTCTCCTTTCCTCTCTCCTTTCACTGGCTTCAAGTATTTAAATTTATTGGCCATCCCACTGTATTCCATAGTACCAAAATACAAAAGTGCCCACCCCATTTCAGTCTATCTTGCTTTTTTAAAAACAGTGGATCTCCACTTAGACAGCTAAAACTTAAGTTACCCACTTTCGTATCTAACTGCTTAGTGTACACTGTAGTGTTTAGGATAAATCATTTTTTTCATCTTACCTTTAAAAATCTTTTGCAAGAACACCAGTTATTGGAGAGCCCACATGTTGCCTCTCAGCAGTCATCTTGGAGTTGGTGCTTTGGTTTTCTTCTGGTGAAAGAAGTACAGGGACATTATTTCCTGGAGACTGCTGATCATCAGAAAGCCTAATAACTGCTTTATAGGTGATGGCTTCGAATCTGTTCTTATATTCTGGTCCTGGTGAGAGAAGGAGCAGAGTGCATTGATTCCTGACTGTTTCTGGTTGGAAAGTGAGTGTCTGTGCTTAACGTTCCTGATTGGTCTGGTTGCTATTCAAGGCATCTACCAGGAAAAGTCTACAAGCCTACAGACCCTTGCATCATCTGGGACAAGATTGTGGATCAGCAAACAGGCTGTGGCCTGCTTCTCATCTTGAGACTGGTGCTAACATTTTGCTTCTGGTGAGAGAAGAAGCAAAGGAGTATTGTATCCCAACAGAATGAAGCTGTGGTGAGACCAGCATTAGTAGTAACCAGGCAGTAGCCATTAATGCGACTCCCCTCTTTTCATCATTTTTAACAAGCTATTTCTTTGTTTTCACCAAATAATGCTTGATTTGTTTCTAACTTCAGAATATCTGCCTAAATACTTCATCCTTAAATTTTCAGGGTCTACGTATTAGTTTCCCTTCAAGTGTTTGGCCGTGCTCTGTATAGACTCAGACACCTTGAGTGACATTTTTCCTGTAAAAGCACAATTTAAATTTCTACAATACCTAGTTGCACACAGTTTGCATTGACAAGCACCATCCCCATAGATGCAAACCGGATACTCCTGACAGTAATTGATATCCTCACTCCAACTGTCTAATCAACAAAAAAGGGTCTGTTGCCATGGATATGAACTTTCCCATTGTCTCCGTTACCAGATTGGTGGATATGGGCATCCTGAGGCAATGTAGAAATTACCTCATGTTTACTGACAATTGTTAATTCTCAAACAGACTGATATGGTATGTGAGAGATGTATTTACACAATGTCACTGGAGGCAAAGCTCTCACATAAAAGTACTCCTAATGTCAGTAAGGTTGTCAGTAGTGCACACACTGCACCCATCACACACAATCCAAAGCAGACATATAGACACACATATGCTGAGGCAATTAAATCTAACCTTCCTAAACCACAAAGACCTCCTAGATGACGTACACATAACAAATACCCTCAGCAGCCCCAAAAGCACTCTTTCAAAACAGCACCTACATCAACAGATACAGCTACATCTCATGGAGGCTCTACCTCTAAGCCCATAAGGGAAGCCACCACACAATCCAACATTCTAGTCATTGGAGACTCCATCGTGAGACACACTGATGTCCCTCTCACCAGGCTGAGTAAGGAGAAAGTCATGGTCAGATGCTTATCAGGGGCTAGAATCTGTCACATTATGCAGGCATTCAGGTCATTGGACCATAATTACCAATATGACTCAGTCATAGTCCATATGGGAGTAAATGACCTGAAATGTACCTCCCTAGACTATATGAAGAGAGACATCATGGAGCTCTCGGAATATGTGTCTCAGACTGGTATGACCCTCGCATTGAGTAGCATTTTACCTTCTCCAAGGATGATGCCACAGTACGAACAAAAGATAATTGACTTTAATAATTGTCATAGTTTTTGGTGTCACTCTAAGGGGGTGCAATATTTGTCAGCATGGAAGGAGATGGTCAACAGACCATGCTGCTTTGCCAGGGATGTTTGCACCTCTCCCATCTAGGCTTTCAAATATTAGCTAAAACATTGTCTTCCCCCATAGTGCCTTTTTTAGTCAATGCCAAACTGAAAGTACTTCTGACATAACAAATCAAAACCAATAAATTCTAAAGGTATTACTGCTCAATGCTAGCAGTCTAAACAAAAAACTCCACTCCCTAGAAGCTCTCTTTACTGTAGAGAATGCTTATGTCTGTGCAGTCATTGAGATATGGTTTACAGCTGCACAGAGCACACCAACAGTGCTAGGTTATAATGCCTTCCACACATTTAGGCCAACTACTTCACAGGCAGAGACTAAAGGTGGAGGTGTCTCTATTTACGTCAAAGATAAATATACTTCAAGGCTGGTTAAACAGGACAATGCACTTGAGCTGCTCCATGTTTAAATCACCATAGGCAAAATCCAATACCATTTCCTTGCAAGCTATAGGTCCCCCTTTATGACCCAGCAAACCCATACCATGTATTTAAACTTATTAGAAACACTAACCATCAAACCCAATACCATATTCATGGGTGACTTTAATTACCCCACTATTAACAGGGAATCCTACACAACACCCAACATACAGGCACAGAGATTCCTGGATTTTGCAAACACAAACTCCCTGGACCAGATAGTCAATACACCAACCAGGGGTTCAACCATACTGGATCTATTCCTCACTAATATGGGAGAGTGCTGTACACCCACTACTGTAATGCCTTCCCTGGTAAGGTCAGACCACAAAATGGGCTCCTTTGAAGTAAAACTAAAACCTGGACACCCAGCTAAAGCTGGAATATTCAGGAATTATTCTAAGGCTAACCTCCTGCTATTAAGCGAGAACCTCTCAAAATTTCAAGCTCCCATAAACCCTGAGAACACTGTTGCTTATGCAGAACTGTTCACAGAAACCCTGTACAAGTGTGTTAATAGCTGTATAGAGGCAGCTGTACCTACCAGAAAGAAGTACAGAACTAACTCAAAAAACAAGCCACCCTGGTGGAATCACAAAATCAATCAGATGTATAACAGGAGGAAAAAATGATGGCAAAAATTAGGAGGTGCAGCACCCAGCAGGATAAAAGCACTCTCATCAAACTAAACAAACAGCTCAGAGGACAAATAAAGTCAATCAAAGCCAAATTTGAGGTAAGTTTGGCCTCCCAGGTCTAGGACAACCCCAAAGTATTCTTTAACTCTGTCCGCAACCTCAAAGGCAATACACAATTGTGTGCAGAGCTCATTGTAAATGGAACCACCTATACTGAGCCAGAAGACATAGCAAACCTCCTGGCTGATAAATTCAGCTCCAACGTTACCCCTCTCTCCTCCTCAACCTTCCCTCAGGAAATATCATCAAATATAGCTCCCCCTACTATCACTAGGGAACAGGTCCTTAATGCTTTTTCTAAGACCAAGAACACTGCATCAAGGGGCCCAGACAATACCCCTAGATGCCTTCTAAATAGCATGACACATGCCTATCATGGCCTCCGGAATTATTATTTAACTATAGCCTCCTAACAGGTTTCATGCTTTATGAATAGAGAAAGGCAAAAGTCATCCCTCTGCACAAAGGTGGGCCATCTACAGACCATGGAAACGACAGACCCATAAGTCTCAGTAGTGTTATATGTAGAGCCATTGAAAGAATTATCATGGAGATGATCAACAGAGATATAGTAAACCTCCAGACACTGGACCCAACCCAGTTTGGTTTCATCAAGAGCAGATCATGCCTACTCAACCTGGTGGACTTCTTTGAGAAGGTCACCAAAGCAATGGATGAGGGCAGAATCGTTCACACTCAGGTATTGTTGACAAACTTAGGAGATTACATACAAACCGGTATGTCACCCAGTGGATAGTCAACTGTCTCACAGACAGGACTCAGGAAGTTAGAATTGGGGAGTCCACCTCTACAAAGAGGGCAGTCACAAGTGGAGTCCCTCAGGGATCAGTCCTTGGACCGCTCCTTTTTGACATTTACTTCTCAAAAGTCAAGGCCAATGTCAGTGGTCTCTGACTGACTAAATTTGCAGATGATTGCAAATTAGGAGCTGTCATTGAATCTCACACTGACACAAATGTTCTCCAGGAGGGGCTGACACAGACAAACAACTGGTGTCAGAGCCATGGACTAAAAATAAATGCCAAGAAATACATAATAGTATCCTTTGGGAAGTCATCCATCCTTGTTAACTATCATATTGACAACACACCCCTTAGAGCTGACCCAGTAAACAGGGACTTAGGGCACACATGGATAGTAATCTAGCCTTTGATCATCATGTGTCTACAGTGGCAAGGAAATCATTCTATGTTGCACAACTTATAAACAAAGGTATGGCATCTAAGTCCAAGGAAGTCACTGTTCCATTGTATTCGGCATTCATCAGACCTGTCACTGAGTACAATGCCCCCTTTGGTATGTACTTAACCAGGCATATCCAACAATTGGAACGTCCAACAGCGGTTTCTCACTAAAAGAATACAGGGCATAAGGAAAATGTCGCATGCAGACCACCTCAAGGGCCTATCCCTGTATTCTGTCTCCTACAGGTTTTTAAGGGGAGTTTTATGTCTGGCATACAGGGCATTGTCATACTTATCTGGTGAACTAGTAACATGGGAAACAAGCCACTCTTGTTTATTTTATTTGTTTTGCTTTGTGATCTCTATATGTGTACAAACCTAAAGAGTAACTGTCATAAGTTTGAAAATGCTTTTTACCTCATGATGTGCACAGACTTAAACAGCAATTTTCAGTTATCTGAAAATGTTTTCTACTACTCATTTGGGGCTTGGGCTTTCCTTCTCTTGTTAGGAATGAGAAATGGGGCAAAACATTAACCTCCTAGTTTGATTGACAGCCCACACCAATACTGAGTATTTCAACCTCTTACATCATCTAACCCCACCCTGGGCCCCATGGCACCACCTCCTCTCTCAAGAGATTGGTCAACTGCCCTTCCACCTGATCCCACCCAGTTTCCAGGCTTTTATCTAGACTGGCACATAGTTATCTACCCCTTTTTTGCACTAACTTCACCACCTGGAACATGAAGAGAGGAAGAATCTGAACAGAAGAGCCTTCACTAACTCCTAAACTCAGGAAGAAGCTCACAAGCGAATACCTCAGACTGGAGCAGCATAGAACCATGCTCTGAGACCAGGAGCATTCTCCCCCTCACTGCAGCTACCCCACAGCAACCAAGTAGAGCTACTGTAGTCATTTTGCCTGCATTTAACAAAATTCTGTAATCTGCAGTACAATTAAAATAATTATCCCAGGGCACCACTCCACACTGCTATATTCTTTATACTATAGGCACAATTTGCCTATGCTAAAAGAAGATCTGAGATTCTTATTTTTATTGAAGGTTTTGTATTCTCTGCAGTTCATCACTTGGGGGATTTTTTATTCCATAGGCACAGAAAGCCTATAAAAATCTGAGGTCTCAAACTTTACTTACTTTTCCTTGTATTTGTATACATCCATGAACTATGTAAAATATGAGCACTGTAACTTGTTTCCACTGTAAGCTATTTCTCTAGAAGCATGTATTGTTCAAAAATGTGAATAATCTAGTATTGCTTTAAGTGACTACCTCCTCTGCATATAAAAAGGCCTGTCTTCATTGGCAGGAAGAAGCACAGAGACTGGACACATTAATCATGTATATGATTATAAGCAGGCACTGTAAACCTTTTTTGCTATACAAGAGAAGATTAACCTTTCATAATGTATTTTAGGTGGTATGAGCCCCGTGAAAGTGTGCACAGCCTCTCATATTACATGTGATACAAGCACTGATAAGGACAAGTAAGACTGGAAAAAGTTCTATAATAAAGCTTTCATAATTAGCTCCAAGGAATAGGAGGCACATCCTCTTATATTACATGTGTTACAAAATAGGCTAATAAAGTCTGGTGATAGCCTCATAACAGCAGGCATTTTCAATGATCAAAGTGTAAACCACTCTAGTAGATGGACTTAATGAAGCTCAGGTGAAAGTGGTTTATTAATATAATTCTATAGTGGTAGCTCATGGTATGTTGTCATGTTTTAAGCGTTAAAAATAAAAATAAAAAAACTTTTAACTAAGAACGAGGTTCCACAGAATGCTGAGCTGGTAAACCCTCATGGGTCTTTCAGGAATACTCAAATAAGGGACTAACTTTTAAACTTTGGGATTTGCTCCTTGTTTTTTCATCTCCCAGATTTTCCTCCAATCAGCTCCTCTGGACCCTCCCACCATTATCTGTAACTGACGTTAAATAACTGACCTGTTGAATGTAATGTATTACAGCAAGACTATTCATCCATCTACCCACCTAGCTGAATAAACTACTTGAAACTTCAACAAGGTATCTGTACTTCAGCAAGGCATCTGTATTCCTCCCACAGGGAGGGTATTAGTGAGAGAGTCTTCTAGGTCTGCTAGATAAAGTGATTTCATCTGGACTAATCCTTTGTACTCTATTTCTTGTTAGTCCTGTCACCCTCTGGGTCACAGGTGGAATACCAGACTTCACTTGAGCCCCTTGGATTACCTCTGTTTTCAATCGCATGAATGGTTAAGCATGCCCATACATGGAGAGGAAGGACACCCTACAGTGGTGCAGGTGCTCACATCATCCACCAGGGGCAGCATCTCTATTGCCCTCCAGTCATCTCTTACCTATGGCCACCCAGTACAGGGGAATGAATGAACTCAGGACCAGTAAGGAAAGGCTTGATGGTCAGCAGACATGAAGCCAAATAACAGAGAAAAAAGTCTCAGGCTGCTACATAGACATAGTACTCTAATAGTAACCTTAAACCAAAGGAAAAAGCAGTCTCTTTTCTTGCCCCCTTAGCCTGCATTTCTCTTGCTGATGAGCTCAGGACACTTTATCATCTTAGACACATCAAGAAAAAACTTATTTTTATAAGAAAGTGTGCTTCATATATTTCTTTTTCAGATGGATGTTCCTCTTCTGTGTGACATAAATCTGACCTTTAATGTTGGCTATTTATATGTCCAGTTTTAAGTTTTGCAAAAGTACCAACAGAGGGTCCTTTTCAAGCTAAAATGCTGTCGCTGTGGCATGTCCTCGTGGTTTCGGGTCACATGACTGACTCATAAACTTCACATTCTGTTGGCAAGTGCACTGTCCTAGAGATGATAGTTTTCTTCTACGCTTTTCACCTCAGTTAGATGAAAGTGTACTTTTTAAAACTTCTACACCGACTGCTATCACTGTCTTATGCTTCTGATGTTATACATCTGTGGAACCTTTTCACTTACTCATCTAGTTAGCTATGTGACTCATTACAACCTTTATATACTACGTATCTGTGATTATTTTTGCTCTCTTAAGAAAACAAACATTGCTTGCTATTGTTAGTTGATGCCTTCCTGCTATGGTTATGGATTATTCAGTAATGAATACTGTTTGACTGTGCTGCCCTTTAACAATGTTGTCTTAAATTTCAGCATTCTTTAATTCTATAAGTCCAATTTGGCTACAGAAGTAGCTGAAAAGGATCTATCAGGTTCAGTGCACTAATTTGGTTAATAATCAAACAATACAATGTTTTATTATGATTTACTGTCACCTACTCAGTTATAATCTTTATATAACATTGCTTTCTGTGGTTTATTTTATGATACAGTATGCTATATTTACATTTAGAATTGTTGATTCTCAGTACACTGTCAGCATTTTGTCAACAGTTTTATATCTGGGGTTTTCAGTCTTTGGCCATTTTTGTTTGCCCTTATAAATTCTGTCATTTAAGATTCAGGTTCATGGAGTAGAACCAGAATCCATTTTTTGTAGTTCTCCAAGTGTGATATGTTATGCTTACTGTTCTTGGTAGTAAGAACATAACTATGTATCTAGAACAAGTGATACAGCTCTAGTAGGAACACTACAGTTTGTCATATTACTGTATTTTGCTGATATTTAAAATGCAAATGTCAATGAATCCTTTATGCATGTAATGTCTTGGTATTTCAGATAACACTTGGTTACAGTTGCACTATAATGGCATCTCTGAAATCATGCTCCATGAAGAAAAGGGAAAATATGAGTCATGTTTTTTTTATGCTCTTCCCTTTTGTGCGACCTTGTGTAAGCTCAGAGCTAATATATTTTTAGAGATCAAGAGTGTGGAAAAAATAACCCCCATACAAAAATAATAATGATTGATTTGTTTATTTATTTTCGTTTGCTTTAGTCTCCCTCTGACTTTTCACCCACCTCCACCCAGGACTGTTTAATTAGCCTGTTTGTCTGCTTGTCCAATGTGAGAACCAGGAGTGATGTTGCCTTCCACATGGGGACCACTGTTTTCTCTTTTATTACCCAAATACCCTGTACGTTCCCAGTGAGCATTTTTCCCTGGAGGTCATGAGGTAAATAATGTGAGACTGTCACTCACTTCCACAAGTGACATAAGACAACAAATGAACCCGCCTCTTCAAATGCACACATTGTACACATTTCTCCAGTCTACATTAGGTAAACTGGTGCATTTTATGTGTCTCAGAAATGCATCCCACACCCTGCCCAGACAGAGAGAGAGAGAGAGAGACAGGCAAGTAGGTACAACGCATTCACTTCAGCAGATTCTTGAGCAGCTAATCAAACTCAGATTGTCTGGGTTCTTTTCAGGGCTCTATCTCTGTACATCAATATAAATGGCATATGCTTTATTTATGATATTCTGCGTATCAGTAAACTAATTGATGTGTTATTTCATTACAGTTCCTTCCTGATATCTTTGTGAGATGCAGCAGCGAGGTGACTATTTCAATGAACTATCAGGACAATGTTTGCATCAGCTGTTTAGTCCATCATAGACTATCTCATCATTCAACTGAGATAATGTATCAGACAGGTTTAAATAAATGGTTTTATAACGCACCCATGGGGTTTGGAGGCCTCAGAGGTAGTTATTTTTTATTTAATCTCTTATTATTTGTTAGTGAATTGTTCCAAGGAATCTTATCAACTATGAAATGGTCCATTGACAAAGAATAGACTAAATGTACATTAGACACTTTATCAGACACAGTTCAAGGTGGAACATTTACCATTCAATTAATCCTAAATATTAGAATTCATCTTCCCAAAATTACTAGTGGACATTTTACATTAATCATTCCTACTGTGAGGCAATAGTCCTAAATGCTATTTTTCATCCTTTCATTGTGTTTCTCTTTTCTCCATGATTATGCAACAATGGACTTATAATGTAAAACCAATTTATCCTCTAAAAGGGCCCATCCTGCAAAAAATGTTTCTTGTTATTACTTGCTGTTTCAATGTGTTTATTTTTCATTTAGTTAAATTCAACCAGTTTGCTGGGGGGTAGTCTCTATATTTTCATAGTGGACCTGTGTGTTTGCATGAGTTAACATAGGTAAACAGATTTCTGCAAAGGTCGGAGTTTACTAGACTATGAGAATATAAAACAGTGCATGTTTCTTAAAGTGACTTGTAAACTAATTCGGGCAGATATAGAGAAGATTATGACAGAGTCTTCAGTTATAACCAATTTGTTATGTATTTGAAGAAACACTATCAAGAAATTCATTATATTTTTCTACCACATGGAGTTTTAACTACCCAATGTACTACGGGTTACAGAGAGAGAAAAAAAAGTGTAAGGGTATGAATGCAGTAAAAGATGGTGTTCATACACAGACAGGGACCAGAAGTAAAGAGTACTTCTCTAAACAACCAACAGCATTAAAAACTGTTAGACCTATTATGCTGCCATACTGTGTGTATGTGGAGTGTGGGGTGGGGGGGACACAAAGTATATGACAGCTTTCAAACCTGTCAAACATTTCTGGTGCTATTCTGCAGCAGCTGCTATAAGTGCTGCAGAGTGAAATTAGAGCAAAACAACTCAGAAAGGTGCATAACTATGTTGTTACTCACTGTTCTGATTTCACAAAGGTGTATAATTAGCTTAATAACAAAAGTTGCTACTCACTGTTCTGATTTCAGAAAGGCATATCATTTGCGTATATTTTTGCTGTTTTGGAGTATATTCAGTACATTCCATGTACTACATAGTTAGTTATATGCTGACAGAAAAGAGCACAGATAGCTTGACTATCTTTAA
Organism: Protopterus annectens; assembly: GCF_019279795.1. Lineage (NCBI taxonomy): Eukaryota > Metazoa > Chordata > Ceratodontiformes > Protopteridae > Protopterus > Protopterus annectens. Next base: position 41,662,323 of record NC_056751.1, on the reverse strand, counting down.
TATAGTCTAAGATGACGTACTTATAAAGATACCTTGGGGGGGAGTTCTGGAATAATGAAAATTAATAAAGTAGCAGTAGGTTGTGGCATTTTAAGAATTAAAGATGTGTACATGTTATATCATTTCAGGGGTGCAGATGATGCACAGAGGGAGTGGTGGTTGTTTCATTTGAGGCTTCAATGACAGTCTACAATGGTGCAAACCACTGGTATGTGTGCAGACTGTTGTAATGACAGACTTTTTATACTCTCTGAAAGCAACATCTCAGTTAAATGATCCACAAGGACCATAATGGCAGTTAGCATCTTTATTCCTTCACATCCTGATGTATTCATGCCTTGTAAGTGTTTCTTTAATATCTAGGTATTGCTAGTTTGATCTTCTGACTGAGACTGAATGCTGCTTGATCTGGCAGAGTTCCTGAATCATGATATTTCCCATAAATCATCTGAAAAGATTCATTCTTAATATGCTGTGGCTGTGGTTCACCTACTGCTTCATTAACAGGTCTCAGCGAGGGAAATGTATTTATTTACTTATTTGTTTAACTAACTAGCTAACTAAATAAATAAATAAAGTTTCACCAAATAATTCCTTTGTAAATAATTCCTGCTTTGCAGTCAGTCATTGTACTGTACTACAACTTGACTGCTATAAAGAATTTCCTTTGCTAATATTTCCTGCTACATAAATAGTAGGTATCTGCAAATACATGATAGAGTACATCATTAAGCACGTTTTTCAGTTTATATGTCTAGCAGGTAGTTGAGAGCACAAAGGGTATGAACTGTTAAGAAGCTGCTTCATTTAATCCAAGGTTTAATTCCCTCAACCTGTGCGCACTTATTGTGTGAGTCTGAGCAAGTTACTTTACCAGACAGTGGTGCTGGACTAAGTCAGAAAAAGGTCCATGTGCTCCTCTGTGGTAAAGAAATAAATTAAATATAATAAAATTATTTAAGGAGAAGATAATGTTTCACTTGATTATATGGGTAACTTCAGTTACCTCCATTCTTAAGCCATTCAGTTTTAGACTGAAGACCAAATAGGCAATTCCCTGTTTTTTGTTTTTTTTTTTTTTTCATTTTTTTTTTATGTGAGGGATGCACATCCCACACATAATGAATATAATTAACTCTGAGGTTACCAAACACAGAGTAAAGTTGTTAAGACCTACTGACATGTATCATGTTCACTCCACTAGTCTCATCTGAATAGACTTCAGTCTAGTTAACTTGCACAAAGAGAGTGAGTAGCCAGGTGGATATCTTCATGCAGTTCATCTACATTGCCTTAGGTATGCATGTTCTGTTATTTGTGCTAAAGATATGTTCAAATAGACTAATCAGAATAATGTCTGTATTAAATGATTGTTTGAAACCAAACTGCTCTGTGTATTCTTTGAACATAAGTATTCCCCTCACTTTTAACTATGGCGTTAATAAAGGAAGTTGAGTTGAAATTATTATGATTTCTTTAATGTTATTATTCATAATATCAGTCTTTTGAGTCTTTTGTAACCTTATTTTATGTTTAGGTACCCTCACATTTATGGGTCAAGACATCTTTAACATAATGTAACTCTGTCATTCATTTGACTGGCTTATTTAAAGTTTGTGCATAGTTTTTAAATTTCATCACATGACATTGCAGAATACACAGGAACCCCTGAAATACCTGTTCATAAATCAAACTTTGTCAAGTGCTTCTTTAGATTATTACAGTGCTCATTAGTTTATCTTACTTAAAGGTGAACTGTAAAGCTTTAATTTCTAACAATATTATAAGTGTGCTTTTCTCATTTGCCATTAGAATTTATTTTCAAGGAAGAAAAATGCCCAGAATATAGCAGTACATGTATAAATGGAAAGGTTTAGCTTATTGCTTCATACTATTGCCCTCTCACATTCTGGATCACGTGGATAAGTGTGAGCTGCCACATGTTTCTAAGCATGAAACTTCATTTAGTGGGTTACTGAAATTTGTCATAATTTACTGAGTTACTGTAATTTGACATAATCTAGTGAGTTATTGAAATTTGACATCATGTACTGAGTTACTGACATTTCACATAATTTAGGTGATTACTGAAATCTGCCATCATTTACTGAGTTACTGAAATCTGGCAGCATTTAATTGAATGTTGAAATTTGCCATCATTTACTGAATTACCAAAATTTGACATAATCTAGTTGATTACTGAAATTTGCCATCATTTATTGAGTTACTGAAATTTGACATTATTTAGTTGATTACTGAAATTTGCCATTTACTAAGACATTGAAATTTGTCGTCATTTAATTGATTACTAAAATTTAACATAATTTACTGAGTTACTGAAATTTGCCATAATTTACTAAATTACTGACATTTGACATAATTTAGTGGATTACTGAAATGTGCCACTTGCAGATCGTACATTGAAAGTTAATCTCCAAATCAGTGGCTTGTGCATTGCAATGTAATGCTCAGAAGAGCCATTTATGTTTTTGTTCATAATCTGTACATTTTTTCTACCTTTCTGCATATCAAGCAATATTTGAGTTTGGAGGTTTAGAATGTTCTCTAGTGTACCATTATGTCCAGTGGGGTGCTAAAATGGGGATTCAGGTGCCTAGGCAGTGAGATATTTCCCTGTGGTATACTTGGTTATGGACACATGACTGAAGTGACATTCAGCTGCAGAGAAATAACTGCTGTTACGAAGTCCCACACATCCAACCATACATCTTTATTCTCTCTTAAAATAGTATCCATTACTTCTTTTATTATTACTAACATTGCATTCACTTCTTTTCAACTTCCTCTGAAATAGTCCACACTCATTTTGCATTATATCCATAAAGATTTTATAATCAATATTAGTCAGTGTTATTGGTCTCTGATTCCTAATATTTTTTTCATCTTTCTTCCATACAAATGTAATCACTCTACCACATATTTTTTCATCTTCTATCCCTTTCTCTAACAATTCATTCAGTATTTCACAAATACTTATTTTCCCTTACAATTATCTCCTTATAATATCCATAACTTAACCCATCCAAGCCTGGTGCTGATTCTTCCATTTATTCTCTTCTTTATGATCTCTTTCAATTCAGTTCCTTCTTCTAGTTTACATTTTGCTAAATCTGAAATTTTCTTTACTTCCCACCTCCCCTTTCAGATTCTGCCTTTTTATAAATATTTTCATTATAATATGTTCCTTCCATAGTCTACTATCTTCCACTTTCATTTCTTTCTTTTTACTTACACCCCTTGTTAAAAAATTACCTTTCTTTATGATTTCTTCATTATCACAGCCCATATTGCTCTATGATCTGAAAATCTACTCATTCTATCCCACCTGAAATTTCTTTCATGTCACCTGAATATATAACATAATCTATCTCTTTTTTAAATCCCCCTTTTGTACATTCACTCTGTACTTTTTCCTATCTTCACATTTCCATATTGCATTACTTCTTTTATCACCTTTACATCTTGTGTTATTTTTTCTTTTTCTTTTTCTTATCATACAGTTAAAGTTCCAAGTCATTACTATTGATACATTTACTATCACCATTAAGCAACCTTTAAGCCCCAAACTTCATTCCATGTACTATTTACATTTAGTTCCAAAATACATGCATTACCTTTATCCATTTTTTCATCTTTTTTTCTTTCTGTTCTGATTTTTCTTTCTTCTCCTTTTTACTCTCCCTCCAATAGATTTCACTTCTTTTGACTCTTTTTCTCCCCCTACTTCTGAGTAACTAGCTCCCACTTTTTCACTTGCCAACCCATCAGGCTTATTTCAGTTTGCATCTGAATCTCTTACACCATTATTCCCTCCCCTTGTTGTTTTTCTTCATCATGTGTCATATGTCTGTCACTATCTTCCTCACTTACAACATCCATTTCAGTTTCTTCCTGAATATTATTTTCTACATATTGTCTTTCACCCGTTTCAATTTATTTTTCATGTATCCATTATTTTTTCATTCGTGGACATTTAATCCAAAAGTTGTTAGACTCATTAAACTTCCTTCAAAAAACTGTACAGTTTCTAGCAGTATGGTCTTGCTCCACACATTGCCCAAATCTTCTTTTTATACATTCATAAACCAAATGTTGTTCATTCCCACAATAGACGCAAACCTTTGGTTAGCCCCAATACCGAACAGTTGCTCTTTTCCTATTTTTTTTATTATATTATTTGAAATATGCCATAATTTTCCATCATGTTTATCCATTGTAACACCCCCATCTATACATTTCTGTTATCAATGATTTTTCTTTATACTATGCATTTTATCATATTTTGTCAGAAAAAAAGTTTTACATTCAAATGCCTCCATTTGTGAAGTTCTGCATTATACAGTTTTTACTTTAACTGCAAGCCAAAGTTCTGAAAAATAAAGTCTTTCTAATGTGATATGTAATTTCTTTTTTCAATTTTATTCATAAACTTTTCTGCACCTGAAATCATTTAAAAAGTTAATAAATCCTAAGAGAATATAATATTGCCATAATTGCCTATCTGAAAATAGTAACACTGGTTTTACTTCTCATTCTTACCACCTATCATTTTTTCTGAAGCTGCTCCCTTCTGCTTCTGTTAGACACCTCTCTTCACTTTGTACATTGCTTATTGCTCCTTGACTTACATATGTATTTCTTTGCTTCATTTCTGTCATCCACGGTACCTAATTACAGAGACATATTCTTAAAATTGATTATTCCATCAGCCAAACATATGTCTGTGCATTCTGCTTCTGTAATATGTTTCTCTGCCACATTACCAGCTTCATTAGCTGACTGCTGCTATAACACTCAGTTCATCACAGCACTTCAGCTCACCTCTTCTTCTTTTTCTGTCTCTCAAACACTGCTGTATCCAGATCTCCACTCTCCAACTCAGTAAATAGGATTTCATCTCTCTCTGATTCTCTCAAAAAATTCTCCAGCAACAATGTTCTCTTCTTCCTCCATATTGGAAATCTCCAAGCACTAGTCACAGCCCTCTGGCACCACCTGGTGCTCAAAAAGAGCAGTTTTTTAATTGCTATATATATTACTTATTATTTACACATTTACATTATTTACATCTATTTACAAATCTCCATACATTATAAACTTCAATATAAGCATTCCCCTACACTCTTTTATCCACAATCAAAACATTATTTTCTCCAGAATCTTTGTCAAAGTCCATTCTCCATTGTATTTGATTTCATTTAGTCTCTTGTTACATATAGTCCATGAAACATAAAATATTAGTCTGTCCATTTTCTTCACTTCTTCCTGTTTTCATGCACCATGGTAACCAAATTTTATTATGTCAATATTTATTTACTCAAATTTTAACAAACATTTCACCCTGTTATGTTTACATATTTTTTCCACAAAAAATATTAACTGTTTCACATTTCAAAAACACATGCTCAGTAATCTCAAACTCTCCACATTTATTATATATTCTATCTTGCATTTTTTTTGTATAGCATATATGCCTTAACCGGCAGTTTTCTAGTAGATAATCTCCATAAAAAATCATTACATTCTTTAATCTTTTTATAGTTATTATAGCTCATAATTATGGCTTTTTTGTTATATATTTCTAACTCTCTCCATGGATCAATGCAGTAAAATGCTTTCATAATATTTAAATACCATTCCTTTCTATTTTTTTCACATATATTCTTTTTTATTTTCCATAACACGGTTTTATTTTGGTACCCTTTTGTTTCTTCATTCACAATGCTTTTACTTTTTTAACTTCTTTTTTTAACTTCCATTCTTTCCCACAATTCTTTGTATTTATAATATAATATCATTTCTATTAAGTTTTTATTTTCCTTCATAATTCCTTTCAATACCTTATATAAAATTAAATATGCTGCATGTACTGTTGGGTTTATTAAACTCAGGCCTCCTTGCTCTTCTTTCATATATAGAATCCCTCTCTTGACTGGATTCAGTCTAGAGTCCCATATAAAAGAAAATATAATCATCATTAGTTCCTTTTCATACTCAATAGGAATTATATAGATGTTAGCAACATAATTGATTTTTCTTATTACCATGATATTCAACAAGTGTGCTTTTTTTCTATATGAAAATCTATACGATTTCCAAAAAATAGTCATATACTTTTCTTCTTTGAGTACATTATCCTATTGTTGTTGTCTGTATTCATTCCTTCCAAACATTATTCCTATTATAGCTATATATTTTTCATTCAACTCAGTACCTCCTATCATACCTTTAAAAAAAATCCTTTGCTTTTCTCTTTATTTATACTTAAACCATTTTTAATTTATACTTATTTTTTAATTTACTTCTTCCATCCATACTTTATTTTAACAATTAGTACAATATCACCAACATAATTATACATTATTGGCAATTGTAATTTCTTCATTATATTGTATCCACTGCTACTTGACATTTTATTAATTTCCTTAACTATTACATTCATAACTAATGAGAAAATTATACTTCTAGCTGGGCAGCCCTACTTTATTCCATATTCCATTTTTATTTCTTCTCCAATCCTGCCATTTACATTTAATTTCACATAGTTCCTTTCATAAACAGATTTTAGTAAGTGTAATATTTTTTGCGTACACAATATATCCCTGCAAAATTCCCCATAATGATTTATATTGAATGTTATCATAAGCTTTACTTATACCCCCTATCATAAACTTTGCTTCTACATTTTTAATTATGCTATCATCAATTGTTTCTGTTATTATCCATAATAACTCTTGACTTCCTTTTTCTTTTCTTCTAGATATATTTTGGTCATATATTCTATCCATTTTTTGTAACCTTTTTGTTATTATTCTCATAAAATTGTTATAATCCATATTATTCAATGTTATAGATCTCCATTTTTTTATTTCCTCTTTATTTCCCTTTTAAATATAAATTTTATAACTCCTGTACATATCTTTCTCTTTAATTCCAGTTTCTAACCATTCAGTCATAACTTCTATAAAAATTATTTTTTGCAACTCCTTCATTTATTTATTTATACATACCATATTCAATTCCATCCAGTTCGATTGTAGAATTCATGTTAATATCTTTTAGAATTTTGTTCTCAATTCTTTCATAGTATTTCTTTGTTCTAAATACTCATTATCTTCATTATTTCATTTTTCACCTTAATACATTTTTTCTATATTTTCTTTTCTTTTAAGAAATAATTCCAATACATATTATTTAATTATTTTGTATATTCCTTCTTGAAGTCTTATTTGCTTACCTTCCTTATTCTTTAATTCTCTTATTATTTTTCCTTCTTTTATTATTTTACTCAAATATGGTGCTACCTTTTTCTTTCCTTGTAAACAATACTTTTGTTTATATAACAAGTTAACTTTCATTTGACTCATTTTATATATTTCTCTTTCTTTTTTTATAAAATTATTTTTTCTTCTCTAATAAATCTCTGAATGTTTCTTGACTGAATATCTTATATCTCTTTTTTTCTTTTCTTCTTTTATTCCTTATACATTCTAAAAACACTTTTTATATTTGTCTTTAAAATTAAGCCATCAAATAGTCCAGTCCTCATAAAACTCTCATATTCATATGTTTTTTCCATAATTCAATAAGTTTTTTCTCTTCTAAATCTAATTATTTTTCATTAATTCTCTTTATTCCTTTTTCTATTCATATATATTCTTCATTTTCCTGTGCTTTAAACCACATAGCCATGTGGTCAAAAATCCAGCATGCTTAATTCCTTTTTCTTTAACTGTTAAACTATCAGAGATTAAAAAATAATCAATTTTTGTCCTAATTTCCTTCCTTTTGTAGGTCCAGTGGTCCCATACACTTAACTTTCCACTTCTCATAATTTCTTTAACCAGTTTAACATCACAATTGCTCTTATTTTTTCTTAAATTACAATCATCCACCACTATAATGTCCAGATTTACAGAAATATATTCAATAATATTTTAAACATCATTTCTCTCTGTTTTTTTGTTGCATATGCATATAAAGCTATAATTCTATACACATATTTTTCCATCTCAAGTTTATTACCATAATTTGTTCTAGTTCCACTATGGTTACATCTAGTATTTTAATGCTTTCTTGACATAATATACATATGCCATAGCATGTTTCTTTCCCCATGTTGCAAACTACCACACCATTCCAACATTTTCAGTTTGTGTTTTTTCTTCCTCTGTTAATAATCGGATATTTTCTAAAACAATAATATGTGCATCTATAGCAGCACACCATTGTAATATAACTATTTTCCTCTTAAGATTTTTTTATATTGTTCACATTTAAAGCCAATATTTTTAGCTTTTAAGAACGGTTAGTATAATAACATTTTTATCCCTTTCCTTTCTTATTTTCTATAAGCATTATATTTTGAATTTTCTTTTCCTTTCTTTAACTCTTTTCCTTATCATATTCTTTTTAATTCATGCTGTATGCCAGTCAGCTTCTTCTTCACTTGTCTCCTCTGTTTTTTTTTCCTTGTTACTTTCTTCACCTTCATGTACAACCTCTTTATCAGTTATACCTTTTTTTACATTTTCTTGCATAACACATTCTTCAGTCTCTTTCTCCTCTATAACTACATTTTTGTTTTCATTTTCTTACACATTACTTTCACATTCCAGCCATGAATGACCAGTATTGCCATATTTTTTACACTTTAAATCACATTTTTGCATTATGCCATTTTACCACACAAATAACATCTGTTTTATCATATTCATTGATTAAATGATAATTTTTCCACAAAAATAACAAGTCTTTGGTTGGTCCCTGTATTTCACAAAACCCCTGTTACCATGAACATCAATAATACTGGGTACATGCATAACATTATCATTTTCCATTTTCAGTATTACTCCACATTCCCATCCCCCAGTCCATAGTCCTCTTTCATCATATATTTTTGTAGTTTCCATTACTTCTTTACATATAGTTAACAAATGTTGTTTCAATTCTTTTGCTTCGACTTCACTTATAAACTGGATCATTATTCTTTTTTTTTTGTTTGTATGTAAAAACCTTGTACCACATATTCTAACCATGGATAAATATTTTTCTTTTGTTTATATGCACCCAAAAAAATTTCCATGGCCTGCCCAGTCTCAAATATCAAGTCACAAAATGTCTCTTTATTAATTAAAATAAATGCTCTTACCTCTTTTGCTTTGACACCCAGAGGTGCTATGACAGAGTTTCATATCTCATACCTGTCCAAACGTTCTTCTTTTTTTTACTGCTCACATGTACTGTATACTTCTTTTTGTTTCTTTTATTTACTCTTTCTTCTTTGTTCCTTCTCCAACACTTTATGGCTAAGTTTTTGTCTCTGAAACTTTTTCTGGCACAGTCTCTTCTCCTTTTTCTTCTTCTATTTGTTCCATGATGTCACTCCATGAAATTGCTGCTCCATTTTCTGGCTCACTTTGGTTTACCATTTCTTCCAAATAATAATCCAAGGACTGCCCCCCCCCCCCACGATTGGAGGGTTGTAATTATGCATTTTTCATAGGTAACTGTCTGTCCTTCAAATAATCTCCTCTGAAAGTTTTCCTCTGACTACATCTCTGTTTCAGCTACAATCTCCTTTTCCTCCAATGTCACTGTTTTTTTCTGCACCCACATCATCAGAAAAAAACTTCTGGTAGTAATTGTACAATTTCAGCTACATTTTCAGCAACTTTCACTCCACTTTCAACAAAAGCTGAATTAGCCATGGTTTTTCCCTGTTCCTCCTGACTGCCTCCGTGCCTGGACAGGAAACAGGAAGTCAGGATGTGTAACACACAAACTCTTCCCCTGACTACCAAAAGCAAGGGAATTTCCCCAGTGTCCTGGTTACATTTCCTCTGGTTAATATTAATACCACCTTGAGTTTCCCTTGAAAAGCAGTTACTACCCTAGTTGAATTAACCTGGCCATCAAAGAATAAACAAATAAATTTTTCACATACTGGATGTGGCTGGATTAAAAATTCAGGAAACTAAAGAGAGGTGTTTGATCATCAGTATTTCATTCTTGTCATAATGCAGCCATAAAACGTATTAGGCTTGAGGTAAGTGAAAACAGAACTGATGTTTATTTCTCTAAGTGACAGTTACAACAATGTATTTAATGCCATTTCAGGAATACCATAGGTATTTTAATTCACATAAATTTGCATAGCAGATTGACAGTGCTTAATTTCCATGCCACCACACAAAGGATCTGGGATAAAAGAGGGCAGCATTTAAAAACTTTTAAAGCAAACACTGAAGTGTTTGATCACAAAACATTTATGTCATTCGGGTTTGCTTATCTAAACCCATTACCTCCAACATTACTGGACTACAGAATGATATTTCTTCTCCTCAGCCTTGTGGCAATTCTCATTTATTATTTACTTTTTTTTTTACAGTGACATCTAGGTAATTGCAGATGGGTATAAATTTGTGTCATGTTTTCTAGTACTTGGTTTGGAAAATAATCACTATGGCTCCAGTCCTGAGTCTGTAAATATCCATAAGTGTTTCGGTAGCATTATTAGGATGGAATATGGTTGTATGATGGCTGTGTCTAATTAATACAGATATGCTGCAAGTGAAATAGCAAGTACACTTTCTGGCCAGTTCAACACTGTATATGAAAATACAGGATATTATAATACTATTATAGTTTTGTATCAGTAGAGTAATTTTATTTTTTATATTTTTGAGTAAAAGACTACAGAAGAAACAGGGTTTAGATACTTACTAAGCTAGAGTTCCTTGTTTCTTTATTTATATTTTGATAGGATACTAATATGGTGATTAGTACTGTATTTCTTAGTTTTCCAATTTTATACTGACATTCTTTACATATTTGAACTGTAAGCATTTTTATTTATATAAGGTATTAAAACTTACATACACACACACAGACACATATATATATACACATATATATATATATATATATATACACACACACACACACACACACACAATGCACACACACGCATATATATATATATATATATATATATATATATGTGTGTGTGTGTGTGTGTGTGTGTGTGTGTGTGTGTGTGTGTGTGTGTGACTCTTTCGGATTATCCCGGTTAGGGGTCGCCACAGCGGAACTCCGGTCTGCTAATGTTTGGTAGTGGACTTTTACATGCCGAGTTACCAGCCCTGATGCACAACCTTCAATGAAGGTATACCCATTCACGCATATCTCCACGCAGAAGACGCTCTAGCTGAGAATCGAACCGGACAGCGTCTTACTGTGAGGCGACAATGCTACCGCAGCACCACTACTGCAGATGTTTTATATATATATATATATATATATATATATATATATATATATATATATATATATATATATATTCACTTCACTTGCTCAAAATATTGAAAGATCGCATTTCAGTATCTCGAGACCAAGTGAGCGAGAATCCACAACATCGAAGCTGCAAAAGACCGCGCTATCAAAATATCGAACACTAGCACACTGAAACTCACAGACTGGAGTATTTAGCAATACCTTTATTACATACAAGAAATGTCCAACTGCACAATACACCTCCCGACACCAAGCGACACAATACACCTCCCGACACCAAGCGACACATAGTGACATCTTCCACACACAACCCCCTATAATGTGATGCCCTCTGTAGGTGCCTGCCAAACACCGTGACAGCTAAAGCAACATGCCCACAAACAGTAGACTCCCCAATGTGTAGTGGTGTCCGTGAATACAGCTGGTGGAACATAGACGTCTGATCACATCTTCAGCAGCCTAGCTATCACAACCAGGAAGTCAGGTGTGCTGTACGAGGCCTTATTAGCCAACACATTCTCAAACTGGCAATGCCTTTTAATGATGTACCAATGTTTAGATGAAGGGGCAGCTCCACTAGCCATTTGAGCCCGCAATTTCTCAACCCTGTCCTAGCTAACACACCCATCAGCAGTGCCAAATCAGTGGCCTTGTTCCCAAGCAGGTACTTGATCCTCCGATGCCATGCCTCCACACTGTTCTGCGTGCGGGGATGGAACAAGGTATTGAGCTCATGGATATTCCAGAAAGACACTGGGAACAAGGGTGGGAACCTACAGGACGTGGCTGTCCTAGTGGTGAACTTTCATACCCTTCCCAGTACGTACCAGTCACCAAAGTACATGAGCAGATCCCTAGCCTCAACAGGAAATGCCTCTTTCAGCACCTGGAATGCCGGCAACACCTCTTCTTTTGGTAGAAATGCCAGGGCCACAAGGGACTTTACTGCCAATTGGAACCACATATTGGTGTTATGCAGTGGCCCCAAACCCAACTGCTGTACCTTACACCAGATATTCTGGCCAAAGTGAAAAAGGCACCCTTTGGAGTTGGCACCCTGTAGGTTATGCCGTATACTCTTCGTGGATACAATCCCAAAGTCTATTAACACATACTTCAGACACCATTCATAGCCATGCTCCGCCAACAGTTCTAGTACACAATGCCACATGAAGTTGTAGGACTTCAAAGACTTTTTACTCATGAGGCAATACAGTAGAGGCACACATTTATGGAACCCACCATACTTAACAAGCCCATGGATACTATACAGCTGACAGCATATCAGCCCTTTATAGAAGAATGTGCCATCCATGAGCCAGATCGTCACTGTACTGAGGTCCAGTACATTTTGTGTGGTGATGAATACCACTACAATGGTGTCCGTAATGCTATCTGTCATTTTCTTAGAGAGGAAGGCACCCATTCTGGTGGGATAGTCACACACATTGATGTCATCCAACTGTAAGGTAGGGGCAGCGCCTGGATTGGCCATCTTTCTGCGTACCCTGCCCACCCTTTGCAGTAGTGCCTTCCGTGTTGGCATGTCTGGTATGACATCCATGGATGTGGATGCCACTGCATCATCCACTATGAGGCATGGCATGTCTCGGGACTTAGTTGCTCTGATTTTGAGCTCTGTACACATGCTGTAATGTTCGATATCCGCGGGGTCACCAGGATGGTTGTGGCTGACAGACTTCTGCAATCATTCCCCCATGGGGGTGCTCTCTGTGATGGCCCTACCTTTGCACTTCTGCGATGCCTTCCACTTGCAGTACCAGTATGTTGTTTGCTGACGTATCCGCTCTCGAGTCAGGATGTATCCTTCCAGCACTAGGACTGGCTTCCCCTTTTGTGAGGTACTCACTGGGTATATCTTCCCAAGCTGTCTGGGTGCCATGGGTATGCCTTGCGCCATAGTGGTCATCTGTTTTTAGTTGCTGGTGTGGCTTGCACTAGGTTTACACTCTAACAGTGGCAGCGTTGTTTACACTCTAACAGCGGCAGCGTTGTAGTGTTCCACTCAGCTGAGTTCATTTGACCATTTAAATTTTGCGGTATTGTAGTTTCGATGATGTGGATTCTCACTCACTTGGTCTCGAGATACTGAAATGCGATCTTTCAGTATTTCGAGCAAATTAAGTGAATCTATATATATATATATATATATATATATATATATATATATATATATATAGATATATATATAGATATATAGATATATGTACCCAACTACAGTGGCATAGAGGTATAAAACCCTGGTAATTCGAATCTGATTAGTGGCTCCAGGTACTTCACAGAGCTGATGGGAGGGATGGGAATGTCCCTCCCCGGGGAGAAGAGTGGGACTGATCAAGACACTTAAACCCACACTCACTCAGAGGATGGGTGACATCACACTGTGTACCTTGGGGACAAGCTTTCAGAGAGTGTACAGGAGCACACATTCACTGGGGAAAGGTATTCCCAGTGCTTACAGTGAGGCAGGAAGCTCAACCACCAGCCCAGGGGTTAGGCCATACAAATGTCATCATTGCCAGAAGATCAACAGTAATCCTTATGGATGCCTGTATGATGTGCCCTCTGAATGGCACTCATCCCTGTATGTTACTGGGGTAATTCTTTTTTAAGGGGGAATGAATGGGCAGGATTAATGGTTGCCAGACATGGGCCAAAATGCACCTAACAAAAACTTGCTTGTATATCTATATAGCACTGAACACTTTATAAAAATGTGTTCTAAATATCAGCAGTACCCTTAGACCTTTATCTTATAATGGTTTCATCTGTGATTGAAATTAAAAAAAGGAGGAAAAGTAGTTGTTCATGTCATTTTAATGCTGCAATGTGGGTTACCATCTACTTTCATTTTTTTAGAGGAACAGAAAGCAGGAAGCAAGTCAGATTAGTAGTGCTAATTAAAGTGTTGCACGGCTGCATTCCTTTCTCAAGTAATGTAAGTTCACAGACAGAACATGTTTTGGAACATTCCATCTTTAAAGGAGTATTACTGCCTTATGAAACTCATGCAGCTGTGTGAATGCTGTGGTTTTAGATGAGGAAATCTACAGAGAATTTCATAATCAGTTTCACAAACTAATCCTAGCTGATATTGTTTAGTCACAATGTAAGAAACAGTAATGCAGAAGTAAATGACAATTTAATGAACAAATGTACAATACTGAAAAAAGTGTGCTTCTTTTAAATTCACAAAAATTGCAATATGTATAAATGAAGCATACAACAAAACACAAGTCCACTCAGTTAATGTCCCATAATTTGAAGTGAGACTACTTTGAATCATTTCATTCATGCAGATTACAAACAAAAATTTCTGTCAATTAAAAAAATCATGATTCCGTTCTGTCTCCATAATATTCCAGTCCTCACTGTCTGAAATAAAAAATGCACTATGTGGATTCATCCTATGTACAATATCAGAGACCATAAGTATAGCTCTAAAGAGCATTGGACCCCTGCTTCTTTCTATGTGAGTATACCAGTTCCCTGTAAATGTATGTTGGCCATTACTAGTGATACAGTGCCACATTTCCTGGATCTGGTCAGATTTACTAAAAGCTCACACTGTAAATGTCTTTTTATTGAAGACATCTGGCCAAAAGTAATTCAGTTGAAAGTCACCAAATGTAGAGGATTTGTTTCTAGACCATTATATCTGGATCTCTGTGTAAATTATCAATGGAACAAAAAGAAAAGCCAGTCAGCCAAATAAATTTTCCTCCAAGCAACCCTAGCAATAAAAACAAATGAAAAGTGCTGACTCTGCTTTTGGTTGGCTACACTACTTACTCTTTCTCTGCATATTATTCCTTCTCCCCACAGTTTCATCATGAATAGTTAAATCTAGTTGATGTGCCCCAATAGTTTCTTCCCAGCCCCACCAATGACTCATAAACCATAAATTACTTTTCAACCCATCCAAAACAAAAGCTATGCTTTTCGGAACTCCACAGAAAATTTTCGGAACGCCACAGAAAATTCACAATGCACTTGATTTACTAACTATTTTTGATTTACACAACCATTCCATAGAAGCAGCCTCTACCTTCAGATACCTTGGATTATGGCTTGATGAGTCTCTTAACTTCCATTTCCACATGGACAGAGTGAGAGCAAAAATAAACTCCCTCATCTTCTGGACCAAACAGATCTCCCCTTTTCCAGCCCAACCAGCCAGAGCAGCCATCAGTAATGAGTTCTCCTTTCTCAGCTTGAAAATGGACTTTGAATTTTCCCTTTACTGAATTCATTACAAACACCTTTCTGTGAGCATCACTGTATCACCTTAAAAAACATCTACCTTACTGTTAGGATCCCAACTCTAGAAATTACTCCATCTCCTGATATTCACTCCCCTTGCACTAAACTTCATGAAAAAACTCCTCATAAAAATTGAGACACTACTTACAAGCCACACCAACTCATTACCCCTAGAACCAAACTCCACAGCATAGCACATGCATTCTCCTCTCAGGCACGTACACTTTGGCAAGCTCTCTCCATCAACCAAAAGGAAATCAATACTTATTCCCAATTCAGAATGCAAGTCAAAAAACATATCCAAGCCAAATACACCTGCTTCAGCACAGGACATATCACTGAACATGTAATCTCTATCTCCTTTCCAAGTCTTTGTTCTTCTTTCAGAATTACTGAAGGCTGAACCACTTTAGAAACTAATGCATATATTGTGAATTACACTCTGTTTGTTCACTAGAATGTGTATATATAGATTTTCTGTATAATTTGTCTGAACTACTCTGTTATTGCTTATATTTCTGCCTTTTTTATTTATAAAATGGTTTGTATGTCACATGGGCTGATGCTGAAATTGGTCAATATTGATCTGTGCAGTACCCCCAGTAAACAAATAAAAATATAAATATAAATATAAAAATAAATATTCTGCAGAAAAGGAATTTAAAGAAAAAATGGCCAAGCATGAAATGATGTATTAAGAAATAACTCAGAAGTTAACAGAGCTGGAACACAGATCATAAATAAACAATTTATGGTTCATGGCAATCCTGGGGTAAGTAGAAGGCAAGGACTGTAAAGGGTTTATGAAGTACTGCATTAGTTGATGGACTGAAATCTATTGAGACATGATGTATAGCTGGAAAGGAAATATAAAAGATGAAGGAAAACTTGGGGCAGTTGAAGCTACCTTAAATATAAAAAGAAGAGAGAAAAATTAGTAGGGAAGATACAGGAAAGTGAAATTAAGAAAGCTATAATGAGTCAAAACACAGGGAAATGTCTGGAATTGATGGAATTCCAATAGAAATCTAGAAAAGAAAGGAAAACAAAGAAATCAAATTGTGTACAGAACTATTCATCAGTATTCTTTTAGGGAATGAGCTCCCTTTTGGCATAATTTAGTGATAGTAGTCATACCAAAGGAAGGATGGATGGACTCAGTTAATCCAGGGTCATATAAACTTATTTCAGTTTTAAACCATGACTATAAAGTCTTTATGACAATTATAACAAAAAAAAAACTAGCAAATATCTTACCAAGGGTGGTAGAACTGGACTAGTGTGGTTTTATAGAAGGAAGGCAAACATTTGACAATTTCTGTAGAATCTTGAATGATTCAAAAAGACAATATGGACAATAAAATGTATGTTAATATGGTTGTACACTGAAAATGTATTTGAAACACTCAATTGGTAACTCATGAAGAGAACCCTGGAGGCATTCAACTTCATACAACAGTGGATAATATTAATATTTAACATCTACATAGGGCTCAAGCTAGAATAAAATGTAGAGGTTGTCAGAAGGAATTAGGCTAATAAGAGGACCTAGGCAAGGATGTCCACTTCCACTATTATTATTTTTTGCATTGTACTTTGACCCACTTGCTACAGACATTAGACACTCTATCATAACAGGATACGAAATGAGTAATGCCCAAGAAAAGACAGCCATTTTTGCAGATGACATAATACTTTATGTCATAAGCCAGAAAATTACTTAACAAAATTATTACATCAAGATCTTATAATAATATAGCAGGATACGAAGTGAATGAATCTAAAACAAAAGTAAGAGTAATGAACTATGTGCCCTCATATACATACTGTGGTACAGTGTATATTCACCCATGACAAGATGAGAAATTTGGGTGTTTGGCTGAAACAGGATGTTAGCCAAGTTGCCGAGGAAATGTGGGAAGAGAACACACAAAATTTTTAAAAAGAAAAGAAAATAAGACAAAGGAAGAAGTTATTTATGGATATTAATAGTAAGACACAAGCATTTAAGATATTTTTGGTTCCACTGGTCCTTTATGTAGGGCAGGCCAACATATATCAGCTGAGAACAAATGTGGCATGATATAAAAAAGGAAATAAAAGATTTTTTTTATAATAAGAAACAAAGTGGAGGGTATTAGGATAACTAGATATGGAAGTATATTTCAAGGCTATATAACTTAACTTATTCCCTCCACTGGAGGTCTGGGACTTTGCACTGTAACTTCCAGTGGGCAGAGCCAGAGGCACCGGAAGCTGTTGAAGACTTGGAGGATGGAGGGTGAGAGGGGCACTTAGTGATCTAAAAAGGGCAATTTTTGAAAGCTATTTACTGCCACAACATAGGTTCACGTGGAGGACATTTTAAGCTTAGCCAATTTCCCTTTCGGTGCTTGAATTAACATTTCCTGATTGGTGTTACCTGTCTCGTGGCTGATAATTGTATATTAGCCCTAGTGAGAATAACTGTGATCATACCATAGATAATTTGAGGGGACCCATGTAAGGGATGCAGCATTTAGGAATTGCCTCTATCCATTAGTGGCAGGAGTGCAATCCTGGAGTACATTTTCTATTACCCATCCTTAGATACAAGTTGCATTTGAATATGGACAGGGATGAGCTTTGTTTTATTTAAATAGAAAGTCTGTTCTGGAACAGTGGTAACCTCTGTGATATATATCCATCTCTCCACAACAATCAGTTTAGATACCTGGACTGAGTATTTCTGATGCCATTTGACTTGCTAATGTTCAGTAGGATCATCAGTATTAGGTCAGCGATGTCTTGTATGCCAGACACATCACCTCTAAGCACTCTGTAGGATACTGAGTATAGTGATAAATCTTTGAGGTGGTCCATGCAAGACCTATTGTTTAGGACTTGTATCCTTTTAGTAAGGTATCTCTGTAGGAATACCAATTGCTGCATGGGTCTGGACAGATACATGCCAAAGTGGGCATTTTACAAAATGATTGACTTAATAAGGGCTTTGTAAAGTGGGACAACGACATCTCTAGATCTAGTCACAATCAATTTGTTTATAAGCTGTACAATATAGAAAAACGTTCTTATGACTCTGGGCACATGTTGGTCAAAAGTTAGGTCACTGTACACACAAGTTTCCAAATGCCAAACAAATGGGTCAGTTCTCAATGGGCATTATCAATTTGGCTGTTCCCTGGAGTAGATGACTTCCCAAAGGATATGATAATGTATTTTTTGGAATTTAGTTTGAATTCATCATTCTGGCACCAGTTATTGTCTGGGACAAACATTCCTGCATGATGGTTAAATCATTTGGGGATTCAATAACTGCTCCAAGCTTGCAGTCATCTCAGACTTAGTCTGCCAAAGCCCTTTGGTGTTTCCTTCTACTTTTTTTTTACCTTCATCCATTGCTTTGGTGACAAGAGTAAAGCTTAAAATGTGCCCATGATTCTGAGCCTTTCACACTTTCTCCCAATTCTTGCCCTAAGAAATTGAGCGATCAGAGCATATGTTTGACTATCCCTGATTTTGTGTCATATTTTTGGTCTGTTCCTCATATGTTCTGGCAAATTCATGAGGACTGCAAAACTTAAATAATGATAGACACTGGAGTTTCAGACAAACACTGGGCGATTTGCCAAACAAACAATACTATCTCGCAATGAAAACCGACTTAGCATGAGCAATAAACTTCTCTGCCCTTGAAACTCATGTTCATTGAAATGGCATAAAACCCACATTCATTCTGCATCTGGCCAGTGGAGGACTAAGCTTACCTCTGGGCTGTTTTCAAACCATAGGCTCCTTACACATTTTTAGAGCTATGCATACATGTATGCATTCTTTGATTCACCTTCCTGATTGTATTAAATTATATTCCTTGTATAATATAGCACCACTTATTAGAATGTGTTTTAAATTTGTAGTTTTGAACAGTTTTCTAGTAAGCAATGAAACAAAACGTATGAAACAATAATGATAAATCTACCCATTTCAGAAAATTTCAACCATAAAAGGCCACTCAAACTTCTGTCATTACAATCCACCATTATCAGTAAATATGTAAAATCTCTGCAGATGTAAGTCATCTAAATAATTCCACATTAAAGGGATCTGTAACAAATGAAGAGGTTGCAAACAACTTTATATTTCATTGTTTCATAATCAAATAGTGCCTGTTGCCCTTGAAGAATAAGTTGCCTATGATTACATAAAAAAAATGGCAAGCTAGTAATATTGCAATAGAGAATGGATGGCAAAACTGATAACAGGTTCATAGTTACTGGGTAACTCCTCCAAAGGATGACATTCACAGGACTGCGGCATCCACTCCCTTTAAAGTACAACATAGTGCAGTATCAGCGATCCATCGGCATACTGTGGGAGTAGAACACACAGCCTTCTGCATCAAAAGCAAGTATACTACCCGTTGTGCTACTAACAATGCAAACAGCTTAGCATAAGCAGCACTAAACTTCTCTTCCCCTGAAGCTCTCAGCTCCTTGTAAAATTCACTTGACACTCAACTAAATCTTTCAATTTCGCAGCACAAGAAAT
This sequence comes from Protopterus annectens, assembly GCF_019279795.1. Classification (NCBI taxonomy): domain Eukaryota; kingdom Metazoa; phylum Chordata; order Ceratodontiformes; family Protopteridae; genus Protopterus; species Protopterus annectens. The sequence continues at coordinate 41,642,175 of NC_056751.1, read as the reverse complement.
CTAGAAAAAGCCAAAATGTATTTGGAGGAGGCAAAGACCCAAAACCAGGGACACATTTTAAATATTGCTTGTATAATCTTAGAAAATTGCTAAAATAAAGTGTTTTGTGTTACCATATGTTTCCTGAAAGACAGGAAGACTAAAACTTAAAGGACTATCATTCTTTAGGTTCATAGGTTTGTACTAGGCTAATGGCCCTGGAGCCTTTTAAATGCCTAACCCATAGGATTACCCTGGCATCATGCCACCCGACCATAGTTCCCAGTGCCGAGTAGAGCCACTGGAGTGATCCCCGGGGTGAATTTTCTATTGCCCATCCACTCATCATGATTTCTCTTGAAGAGGGCCAGGGAAGTGCTGTGTTTGACATGTAAGGCAAGTCTATTCCATAGCACGGGCAGTCTCTGGGTTATGAATCTGTCCCTCCAGCTTGTTCTGTTGATTGTGGTATTGAGGTTGAGGTCTCTGGAGCGTGTGGTGCAGGGGGATTGGGATTTCTTTAGATGTAGCATTTCTAACAGAGCTGGATCAGACATGGATTTGTAAGTCAACCAGAGATCTCCTCTAAGTAGGTGATATGAGACAGAGAATAGTTGGAGTTTTTTGACTCTGTCCATATAGAACACGTGTTTAAGACCTAGGATCCTCTTTGTGAGGTACTTTTGTGGGCTATCCAGTTGTTGTTTAGTGAGGTACATGCCAAATGGGGCATTGTACTTGATGATTGGCCTAATGAGGGAATAGTAGAGGGAGACAATGACCTCTTTCTTCCTGGATGCAAAACCCTTAGTAATGACATGTGCCACATAGAAGGACTTTCTGACCACAGTGGCAATGTGGTGGTCAAAAGAGAGGTTGCTGTTAACCTGTGTTCCCAGATCTCTTATAACTCCTTCTGTGTTCAGTGGACTACCATCAATGTGGTAATTCATGGAAACCAGGTTTTTCCCAAAGGGGATGATGACACATTTTTTGGCATTGAGTTTAAGGCCATGGATCTGACACCAGTCATTGGTCTCAGTGAGGCCTTTCTGTAGGATTTCAGCATCACTTGGGAATTAATAATAGCCCCCAACTTGCAATCGTCTGCGAACTTTGTTAGCCAGAGTCCCTTCATGTTGGCCTGGACTTCAGAGAAGTAGATACCTAAAGGAGAGGACCCAGGACCAAACCCTGTGGGACTCATCATGACAGGTCAGCAGTCTGACTTGGAGTCAGCTACTTTCACACTGTGGGTTCTATCTGTGAGCCAGTTTGCAACCCACCTAGTGATATAGGCTTTGATGCCTAGCTTAGTGAGTTTTTATATGATTCCTGAGTGGGGAATAGTATCAAGGGCCTTGGCCAGATCAAGGTAGGCCGTATGAACCAGCTTGCCTTCATCCACAGCTATGGTGACTGATTCAAAGAAGTCAACCAGACTGAGCAGGCATGATCTACCCTTCACAAAACCAAACAGTGGAGTCCAGAGTTTGGAGATTCCCTTTATCCTTGTTTATTAGGTCCATGATGATGCGTTCCATAGCTTTGCATATCAGACTCATCAGGCTAATGGGGCAATAGTTCCCAGGGTCTGTAGTCACTCCTCCTTTGTGGAGAGTTTAGTGAATTTAGTTCTCACTGATTTGCCAGAAAACCACAAATTTTATGTGGAACAGACCAAAAGTATTAGCCAAATATTCTGTGAAAATCTGGATAGTTGAGAGCTATGGACTCAACTCCCTGACTCAAAAGTGGTGGTAGGGGTAGAGAATTCAGGCTCTTGTTTCTTGTACCTAAGGTACAGGGTTTGAGCCTGACTAACACTAAGCACCAAGGTATACCTACCGGGCATTTCACACACACACACACACACACACACACACACACACACACACACACACACACACACACACACACACACACATACACACACACCTCCTGGGAACCAGAGCAATAAAACTGATAACACACGCAACTTTCCTGCACAACTGAAGCTGTACCTAAATGTAAGGACGCCACTCAGGAACAAATCAGCAAAGCAAAACTCTCCTTATGATCAGCACTGTGGGGGGGGGATCAGCATCACCCCAACATGATGTGATCACAAACACTTATGGAACACAACTAGTATTAACTTCTGTGTGCTTTCCACATTAGCATGCGATGCACGCAATCTGCGTTGATTAATGTTTCCCCAAGAGACAGGTCTTGCAGCAGTAAAAGTGGGGGGAAGTGCTCCCTCACTCTATGGTTCTGGCAAGCTTGGGCAGAGTCTATGCTTTATGATGGAATCAAATTATGTCCTCACATTTCAAAGAAATGTTCATATCTCTGGAACCATATAAGTCACTAATGAAGTGCAAATGGCAAAGTCTTCATCACTACCTGTTTTATAGTGGTAGTATTCTTTAGGTTCTAGGTCTTTAAATGAATTTTATAAGTCACACTAAAAACAGTGACTATTAAGTTTACAATATTTTGTAAACAACTTACAATATCTCAGGGACCTTTCAAGTTACACACACAATGTCAACAGGATTTTGTTCACCCAGATGAGAGCTTTCAAGCGACACTAAGCAGTTCTGTCTGTGATATTCGGTTGCTGAGATATTTAGAAAAAATAAAATTTGTGACAATATAAATTAAATATTATATGAACAGTAATTAATTATCTTTACCTGCACTAGACAGAGATAATATATCAATACAGTTGTGCTTTCCATCATGTAAGCTTTAAGATGAATCTTTTAATACTTTGTATGTAGCATGGTTTTGGAATTATTAATACAAGTATGGACAAACAGTATTTGACACTTAGAGGCGTCTGGAGGATATACATACAGAAACAATTAGAGACATCACCTGGCTATAATGAGTTAAGACTGTTATATTTGGCTCAGAATCAAAACTATGTCTTAATGGAAAGCACTGATGATGAAACAATGAGATTATATAGAAATAGAAGCTCAGGTGAGTATCTGGGTGGAAACAGAGAAACAAAGCAATGAACATTATATATAATTGTATATGTATAAACCTAGCAGGCAACTGAGTGCATTATAAAAAGTAAAAAAAAAGACTGTAAGTGCATGACAAGAATGATAGAAATAAGGAGAAAGAAGACAGAATAGCAGATATTTGGAGGGAAAAATAAAGAACCATGATACTGGGAACAAATACTAAAGGGAGATGAAGTCAGAACTTGGGAGGAAGCCAAGCAGGCTCATGGTTTACAAGACTCAAACCAGCTAAGATATATATATATATATATATATATATATATATATATATATATATATATATATATATATATATATATAGGATTATCACCAGAAATGCAGAGATATATAAGAAGGCAAGGATGTTGCCAAACTTAACGAGCTATAATGGATTGCAAGAACAGATACAGCAGTTAGAAAAGAAAATAATAAGTGGAGCATATAAGATAACGTAGAACCGAGGAACCATCACAGTACAAAAATTACAGGACTAAAGTGAGAGACTGGGAACGTCTTTTTGAAGAAAACTGGAATGATGCATCTCTGACCCTAGTTTTGCTACAAAATACAGAAAATTCAGATTATTTGCATGGAATTACTTAAGTATTTTTATACTCCTGCAAAAAATAGAAACATGTTTCCACAGACAAAGGGGCACATGCTGGAGATGTCACAAATCAGAAAGGGGATCCCAGGAACACATATTCTGTGAATGTTCAGAGCCACTGAAGTAAAAATTAGAACTGAAAAGAGTTGTAAGTCATATATTGGGAGAGGAACTTATCTTTAGCAAGGATATGTTTTTGCTATGTTGATGTTAAGCAGTATGTTCAAAACAAGAAAAAGCCTTATTTTCTTTGTTGCTGATGGTAGCTAAAGAAATCTACAACCATAAAATGGAAATCTAAAGAAAAAATAACAATAGGTGAGGTGAAAAAATGATGCACAAGATTAAAGAAACGGAAAGGATGAGGAATGGAAATGGGAAACTGAGCATATAGCATCTGGTCAATGAAAACAAGGTGGAAGAGGGTATGGATTGGGTAGAAATGACTTGAAATATATATGCACAGGGAACTGTAAAACCTGAAATGCAAGATGCATTGTCTCATCCAGAACAAAGCAGATGAGAATATTTTTATAGACAGATACTTGGTATCAATGTATATTGTAACTATGAAGAAAAGAAAATAGTCTTAATGTAGTTTTGCTAACCTTTAATGGTGAAATTATAGTTGAACAAATAATGTGCCTGATTCCAAAAGAGTTGCTCTAAGAGTAGGTTTGCCCAAATTATGAAATTCTTGTTCTCAGTGAAAGTGACTTACTTCACTGTAAGGCCTGTCTGTATACAGGCATACACTGGAGGCCAGATTCTAAAAGACCTGCTCAGAGCAAGTCTCTTGGAATCATGGCCAATATAAACACTGGTTGTGTGAAATGTTTACATATTCTAGATACGTATATAAAAGAGATGATGTAAATAGATATACCAGAAGCTAGTGTGGTACCTAAAATTGCACAATGCACCCATAACTGTGACAAATAAAGCAAGCTAAGTTATCATTAAGTGTCAGTTTTAATTTTTTATAGACGGAGCTGCCCAGTGATGTGATCATCTTTAAGGAGCACTGTGCATGTATCCCCTGTTTATTACTTTTACATTTGATTACTTATCCAGTGAGTGTGTTTGATCTATAAGGTCCTGTTTTAAGCCAAGCACAGGCCATGAGGCAGTTCATTTAAGCAACAAATAAGATAGCTAATGTATCAGTATCAGACATAAATTATTAATTTAATCCTGACTTACTTTGGTGTAACAGCTTTTTATGCATTAATGTGCTAACACTTACACACCTATGTGTTTTGCTGCAATACATACTGGGGCATATACAAAACAAATATTGCCTATACCCATCATGTGATCAGGCACAAGCCCAGTAGATGAATGGGCAAGTGCTTTACAAGCCTGGATATGTAGCAATTTATCTTTAGTGTACAAAGCATGTTTTATCACACACATGATTTTTTTCAGCTTTTTTATTTAATTTTTTATTTTTTTGTTATTCAGACATTTTTCTGGGGGTGCTGAACTTGTTTTACTCATACCCATAACACCCAATCTGAATATATATATGTGTGTGTGTGTGTGTGTGTGTGTGTTTATATATAAATACATACACAGAAATATTATATAATATGATACATAAATATATATATATATATATATATATATATATATATATATATATATATATACATATATATAAATATATACATATACACACACACACACACACACACAATAACATACATAGATATGCTATATATTGCAAACTATGTATATAAATATACATATATATATATATATACACATACCCTCAAATATGTTATTCAATCCTACACACACACACACACACACACACACACACACACACACACACACACACATATATATGTACACATACAGAAATATATAATACTATATATATATATATATATATATATATATATATATATATATATATATATACATATACATATACACACACACACACACACACACACATATACACGCACACACAATCATATATACAAATATGTTATATAATACATTATGGATCAATGTCAGAAGATCAAAGTTTCAGAAATTTAAAGTTTATATGGTTGTGACCAAATGATTGACTTTCCAAAACACTGAAGAAGACAAAACAACAATAATCTATATTTTTGCAGAGCGGCAAGCTCCCCTGCACCCCCTCACCACCTGCATATTATGTATACCAACTCTGAGATCGCACTACAGTGGGGAAAAGGGTAAATTTCCTGATCCCCACACTACCGCAATTTCCATACAAAAGCAGCAGAATTTGGGAAAGACAGTAATATGATTTAGACCATATGAAGTTCAACTTTCTGAAACTTCAGTCTTCTGAACTGGACTCATACAAGATATATATATATATATATATATATATATATATATATATATGTATATATATATATATATATATATATATATATATATATATATAAATATACAATATGTTATATAATTATATATACAGATATACATACATACACAAATATGTTATATAATACTATGTAAACATATATATCTATATCCATATATATATATATATACACACACATGCACACACACACACACACACACACACACACACACACACACACACACAAGTGCGTGCGCACAAATATGTTATGCAGTATATATATTATGTACATACACAAATATGTTATGGAATATAATATATATAATGCATGTGTGTGTGTGTGTGTGTGTGTGTGTGTGTGTGTGTGTGTGTGTGTGTGTGTGTGTGTGTGTGTGTGTATGTCGGTGAACATTTTCCCTGGTTTAAGGTTTCATTTAAATGAAAATTCAGTATTCTCATCTTGATGAAACAGGATTCGCTGATGTGGGGGTTCAGTGATCTGAAGGGGACCCATATATATATATATATATATATATATATATATATATATATATATATGTATGTATACAGTGTGTATATATATATATATATATATATATATATATATATATATATATATATATATATATACATATACATGTATGGCATCAGAGGCACTCTACTAGCTTCTGGAAAGTAAGTCAGTAGATAGCACAAAGAAACTATATCAGGTTGCAAGACAAAGACAGAAAGATAAAGAAGATAGTCAGACACCCTTCATAAGGGATGGCAGCAACAACCTGCTCACCAGTCCACAGGACATCAAAGGCAGATGGATGGAGTACTTCCAGCAGCTTCACTTTACTTTTAATTTATTTTATTTGTTGTTTATTCTTTGTTGACTGGGTTAGTTCCACTATGTTAATGATTTCTTTTCAGGGGAGACCCAAGTTGGTATTTCTTCTTCTGGAGAAAATGTGTTTCTTCACAAAATGCACAATGTCTTCAGAGCCTACAAAATAAAATAAGCAGCACAACAATTACCTTTGCCCCTCAGGAGGGATTATCATTCTACCACCACTGAAAGGATGAAGCAGGCTTCTGTAAAAGAAAGAACATACATGCTGAGTAACATAGTCATATTCAAGGTTGCCAGGTTACACCATGACACTTTCCTCATCCACAGGATTAGTATTGCTATCCTATCTGAAGCTCTAAGATCCACTAATCTAAATGCTCTCCCATAATACTACATCATTCCATGAAAAAACCTGGAAACAAGCTTTTCTTACAACTGGCATCTATAATGTGTCTCTGCTTTCTTGATCAGTGTAATAGAAGACAGTGATCTTACCTTCTTTAGAAACAACATAAATAATATGAAAACATAACTGCAAAATAGGAATGGGATCTGCTGCTTATAGAGCCACCATATCTTAGATTTACCTAAGGCAGATCACCCAATTGTGGCAATATAATATGACATGTATAAATGTATTTTATGGATATTATACATACATATATATTCCTGACTGTTGCAGGTGTTCTCTCACATAGTCAAGTCCACCTCTTTGCTGGATGGTCTTCCTTCCTCTTGCCTTCCTCCTGTCTATCCCACATCTTCTTCACCAGATTGTCTTCTGCTTTTCTGCACATGAGCCTAGACCACAGTAATCTGTTTTCTTTAATCTTTTCTGCAAGTGGATCTACTTTGGCTTCTGCTTTTATGTCCTCATTTCTTCGTCTGTCCTACAGTGTGCACCCTACGACCCATCTCAGGCACTTCATCTCCAAATTTAGCTTCCTCAGCTGCCCTGCCTTTACTGTCCAGGTTTTTGAACCACACAGTAGTAATGGTTGCACCACTGTTTTGTACACCTTACTTTTCAGCTTCTTTGGCATTCTTCTGTCATATACTACACCTGACACTCTGTGCCAGTAGGCTGCAGCCCCTCTGATTCTAGAAAGGCAGAAAAAGTATCTTCGCTTGTAAAAGAGTTTGATTTGTTTAGTTTATGGCAACCAGTTAATATGACTGGTATAAGAAGGTGAGAGGTCAACCACAAGCCAAAACATTTCAACTATGGTAACACTGCCAAGTGGTGCAGCTAGGGGATCCTATCAAGGCTTATGTGGTTGATCTAAGTCTCTCATTTGAAGTGGATCTTTTTTTTTTTTTTGAGTTTCATTTAGACAAGTTTGGTGTCAAACTAGTTTTATGACAGGCCAAAGTACTTTTGTTGCTCTTGTTTTATTTCATGAAATGTGAGCCCAGCTCAAGTGACAAAAATGTAACCTGCATGTCTTTTGTGTTTTGTTTTATTTTTTGCTATTGTTGATAGGGACAGAGCTGGGAAAGATGTGCAGCAGGTAAGGGTGATAAAGGATAGTGAGGGAAACGTACTCACAAGCGAGGAAAGTGTGTTGAGCAGATGGAAAGTGTACTTTGAGGGGCTGATGAATGAAGAGAATGAGAGAGAGAGAAGGTTGGATGATGTGGGGATAGTGAATCAGGAAGTGAAACAGATTAGCAAGGAGGAAGTACGGACAGCTATGAAGAGGATGAAAAATGGAAACGCTGTTGGTCCAGATGACATACCAGTGGAAGCATGGAGGTGCTTAGGAGAAACAGCAGTGGAGTTTTTAACCAGATTGTTTAATGAAATCTTGGAAAGTCAGAGGATGCCTGAGGAGTGGAGAAAAAGTGTTTTTGGTACCTATTTTTAAGAATAAGGGTGATGTGCAGAGCTGTAGTAACTACAGAAGGATAAAATTGATTAGTCACAGCTTGAAGTTATGGGAAACAGTAATGGAAGCTAGGTTAAGAAGGGAGGTGATGATTAGTGATCAGCAGTATGGTTTCATGCTGGGAAAGAGCACTACAGATGTGATGTTTGCTCTGAGAGTGTTGATGGAGAAATATTGGGAAGATCAGAAGGAGTTGCACTGTGTCTTTGTGGACTTGGAGAAAGCATATGATAGGGTGCCTAGAGAGGAGTTGTTGTACTGTATGAGGCAGTCAGGAGTGGCAGAGAAGTATGTAAGAATGGTACAGGATATGTACGAGTGTAGTGTGACAGGCGTAAAGTCTGCAGTGAGAGTGACAGATGTGTTTAAGGTAGAGGTGGAATTACATCAAGGATCAGCTCTGAGCCCTTTCTTATTTGCAATGGTGATGGACAGGTTGACAGACGAGATCAGACAGGAGGCCCCGTGGGCTATGATGTTTGCAGATGACGTTGTGACCTTTAGTGAGAGTAGGGACCAGGTTGAGGAGACCCTGGAGAGGTAGAGATATGCTCTAGAGAGGAGAGGAATGAAGGTCAGCAGGACTAAGATAGAATATGTGTATGTGAATGAGAGGGAGGATAGAGGAATGGTGAGGATGCAGGTAATTGAGTTGGCGAAGGTGGATGAGTTTAAGTACTTGGGATTAACTGTTCAGAGTAATGGTGAGTGTGGAAGAGAGGTGAAGAAGAGAGTACAGGCAGGGTGGAATGGGTGGAAAAGAGTGTCAGAAGTGATTTGTGACAGACGGTTACAAGTAAGAGTGAAAGGGAAGGTCTACAAGAGGGTAGTGAGACCAGCTATGTTACATGGGTTGGAGACAGTGGCATTGACAAAAAGGCAGGAGTCAGAGCTTGATGTGGCAGAGCTAAAGATGTTAAGATTTGCACTGGGTGTGACAAGGATGGACAGGATTAGGAATCAGTATATTAGAGGGTCAGCTCAGGTTGGACAGTTTGGAGACAAAGTCAGAGAGGCGAGATTGCGTTGGTTTGGATATGTGCTGAGGAGGGATTCTGGGTATATTGGGAAAAGGATGCTAAGGGTTTAGCTGCCAGGTAAGAGGAAAAGAGGAAGGCCTAAGATAAGGTTTATGGATGTGTTGAGAGAGGACATGCAGGTGGTTGTTGTGACAGAGCAATATGCAGAGGACAGGAAGAAATGGAAACAGATGATCCGCTGTGGCGACCCCTAACAGGAACAGCCGAAAGAGAAGAAGAAGGAGTTGATGAAAGCCTGGGATGTCTGCTGAGACTGAAATGCTCAGTTTTAATAAAGTTTGTGCTGCATTTTATTATTATTATTATTATTATTATTATTATTATTATTATTATTATCATCATCATGTTCATGAAAAGCTGAAAGGAGAAGAAGAAGAATTATCATCAGGATCATTATCATCATCATTACACTTTACACTTGCCTGCAGAGTAACAGTGATCTGAGTTATGTTCTAGGTAACATTATAACAAAAATAATAGTGCATCTCTTATGTGATCACAGTGTCTTGGCTGTTTACAAAGCATTTTGTGTCTTTACATATAAAACTTAAATGGAGAGAAGGTGGGAAAGGAAGAAAGGAAAGTTAGTATAACAAAATCATAATGTGCAGATTTAAGGATCCACAGCTTGGTGTGTCTTTAATTCAAGTTTCAAGTTGTACAATCACAGCCCAGTACTAGGATGATCAAACAGTAATGGCAGTTAATCTGCAGTGCTGAACAGAATTCCATTGTTGTTCTGCATCTGCTGTTGTTTTGCACCCTATATAGCTGACAACTGCAATGAACCTCGATAGAAATGTGTGTCAGGGTCAAAAGTAAATACTGCAAGAAGCACTGAGACATTCCTGTATTTGAGCAATACATAAAAATTAATACCTATTTTTTACCTGGAAAACTATGTATTTTTAAGCAAGTGTTCTGCTAAGCACATACAAAACAACATTAATTTCCTTCAAGTGTAGGTGCTGATTCATTGCATCCTCATGTAACCACAAAATCTGTCAAGTAAACAGTGAGAGTGTGGGATAGCAATCACAGATGTTTCTGAAAGCCACCAAAGTCCCATTCTCTCAATAGTTGCTATGTACTCTATGTTTGTCCTTTGCGGTTACATCTGCTGAAAAAGATTAGGTCAGGCGGAGTACTACAAAACAGACACATGCATGTGACAGTGTATGAACACCTGGTCATCCACTGTTCTCTCTAGTCATAACTAATATTACCAATAGTTTCATCCCTTAAAACTACAGCTATACTTGAGTAAAAGCATTTTCTTAAGAAAAGTATAGAGCATATTATACATATATTTATTTTGCTTTATTTTTTATAATTTGGTTACCAGGATAGGTAATCCACACATTCTCCTGGTCTTCATCAATGACAAAGATACAGTACATGTTTTTTTGTTTTGTAATATACTATCTATGGTCCTTTCTATTGGATGCTTGAAAGAGAGTGTGGGATCCATCCTACTGCTCAAATACCTCTAAGTGTCCATAAGAATACCTGTATTGTTTTGAGTCTCATGGAGCTTAGTTGTGAGGCATACTCAAGCCTTTTGGCTTTCTCAGATGGCATGCAAGCACTTTTATTGTTATACTCAGTATCTTAAAATGTCATCAAGAGTTTCATTTTACATTGATTCTCCCTTTTTTGCAACTGTTGTAAGTATCAGGTTGTCTGTAGACAGTGGTATATGTGGTCTTGGAATGTCTATAAGTAAAAGTGAAAAAAAAGAATTGGCCCAAACAGTGAAAATCATGGAATGGCAGCACAGAATGTCCTTGGAGCAGAAGCTGTATTATATTTCACACAGAAAAAGTAACTGAGAATCCAGATATGTGTACTTTTTTCAAAGTCTGTTTTTAAGTCTAGCAATGAAAAGCATGGCACAGTGATATCAGTAAGTAGTTTAAAGTCTGCACGTACTCTACTGGTAAGGAAACCTGTTCCAACCTTTTTCATGTTTACTAGACTGTTGCTGGTAATCCAATAAATGGCTGAGATGGTCTTGTGATCTTTTTTAAACTTGCGCTATTTTTTTACAGCAGCAAATAGACATTTCCAGGATCTTGACCAGTGGCCTAACATTTGAGATGGGTCAATGGCCTTGTGGAGTTTGTGATTTGTTTACCTTTGAAAGAGGTATAATTAAAGAATGCTTAATAGCGCAGGGGTACTACAACTAGAAGTTAAGTAAAATATAAAAAACAACAGTAACTGGTCTGGTGATTACTGGGGCAGCTATCTTCAACAGCAGTAGGTGGGTTCCAGCAAAAGATTTACCCTTTTTCAGGAAGATCATTTCAATGTCCATCTACAAACTTTATAGAAATAATCTTGATTTGAAATTTAGACCGTGATGATGCTAACTCTATCCCCTGATAACATAGTACAATAAAGCATGTATCCTAGCTAAATTATCAGCTATTTTATGTACACTATACCCACATCATAAAATGTTAAACTTTACTCACATTATCAGCTACCCAGAACTAATTAGCACAGAAAGAAATAGAAAGCATCTTCATTATAGCACTAATAAAATACCTAAAAATGTCATAATATCCACACCAAAGCAATAACCCAACTCCAAAATCCATTAAATGGGTAACAATAAGTGTTGATAATTAAAATAAATAAATACATTCCTTTACATATAAACAGGTACCACAGCAACTTTCACAGAAAACCAAACACAACACTGTTCTAAGTACGCTCCATGAAATAATCAGGTAGCCATCATGACACCTGAAGATTTCCATATCATTTGATCCACCACAAAAACCTAATAATCCACAATCAAGAAAACAAGACTGTCACACCCAACATATGATATGAAAATATCTGAACTCCCCTAGCCCCAACTTTATCAGCCCACCTCCCAATTTACAACTTAATCCCATTAAACTATATGGCAAATCATGTATGAAAAATATAAATAAAACTCACCCACTCCCAAAATAACAAACCTGGTTATTAAAAGAAGCCTAAAGGATAAACTATTCCACCCACACTCATTAACATTAAGACCACAAATGAAAAAAAGAATTTATATACAGAAAAAAAATGAAGCCCTATTTTCAAAACCACGCTGTACTCAGTCAAAAGATAATCATAAATCTAACCATTCAAGAAAAGAATAGAAACAAAAGGACTTCCACAAACTAAACCAAAAAAGAAAAAAAATAGCTCCCAAAACAGTGAAGAAATACTTACCTTGAATAAACATTTATTGTTACGCACTAATACTGTTCAGGAAACTTAAGTACTGAGTTCTAGTACTGTTACAGAGAGATAAAATACACAACCAGAAAGTAAAAATAACTACATAAAATTACCAAAAGTACATTAAAATAGGGAAATGAACAAATGTATTATGTAGCATGGGTGTTAGATATGTATAATACTTGTTCCTGTAGTGGCACTTTGCTAGCAATTATGTTACCTGTTTCTTACCCTTTCACTATCAGATACATAAAAATATGCTTGACCTGTGTATAAAACTAAAGGGACTAAAAACATGTTAACTGCTTGTATATTACTGTCGATATCCATATAACACAGATTCCATTTCCTCAGTTTTTTTATTATCTTTTGTTTAGTCTCTTCCCACATATCCCTAGCTGCCACACCAATATAATTTTTAATCCATACTCCTGAATATTTCATTTTCTTATATCCTCATAAGTATGGGTACTGCTGAACAAATTCATATGTGGGTACACAGTTTACCGCTATTGATTTTGTCTTAGGTTCATTAATTTTATATTCTGAAAACGTTTGAAACTGTCTCAGTATGTTCCACAGCACTTTAATGTCCCTTTCTGGTTTTGTCAGGTATAAAATAATGTCATCTGCAAATTGAGACAGTTTTTCTTGACTACCATACCAATTATATCCTTAAATTTCTGAGTCCCTTAATTTCTTTGCCAATGGTGCTAAATATAATGCAAATAACAAATGAGCAAGAGGACACGCCTGCCTGGTTCCTCTGCTGAAGCAAAGATTATCAGGGAGAACCCCACCTACTTTAATTTTCACCTCCAATCCCTCATAGAGCCTCCTAATCAGCCTTATAATTTTATCAGGGAATCCAAATGCTTCCATTGCTCTGCTCATACGGTCCCAGCTTACTCTGTCAAATGCTTTCTCTGCATCAAGACCTACCAACAACAGTGGTGTTTTCTTATGCTCTGCTTCCATCGGGATCATCATTGTTCTGTTAATGTTGTCAAATGTCTGCCTCCCCTCTGCAAAACCACATCAATCCATATCTACCAATTTTGGCATCACATTTCCCATTCTTTTAGCCATTACAGAACTAAAATACTCGGTTGCATACCACCTACTCAGAGGTGATCTCTGTCTGACATACAAGGCCATGTCCTACCCAGAATTGATGAACATGCTCCACCTAAAGAAAACCTTATCCCCACGAGCCACACACTTTAGGGATCTAAACTTCCCCACAACAATAAATAGGACGTGCTGGAGGGATAGATTCCTGTCCCAGAGACTTCCCATACTTTGGAACAAGATCCCAATCTACATTAGGCAGAGCTCCTCACTAACACTCTTCAAAAGAAATCTTGACGAGTGGATGGGAAACAGAAAGTTTACCTCGGGGATCACTTCAGTGGCTCTGCTGGACAGAGGCACAGGGAACTAATCTAAGGGGGCGGCGAAAGCCAACACATTCTGGCTGGGCTTATAAATGCCTTCAGGCAGATAGCCTAGTACCTACCTATGAACCTATGAACCTAAACACTTCATAATCATGATTTAGAATTGAAATATGCCTGTATGAAGCTGGATCTGATGGGTCTTTACCCTCTTTAGGTATTACAGCTACTACCACTTTCTTCCAGGATGTTGGTACTTCTCCTCCTCTTAAAATACTGTTAAACAAAACTTTCCAGATCTTAATCAGTTTTCCTCTCCTAGCTTCCAAACTTCCACAGGGATACCATCTATTCCTGTGGACTTTCCTATAGATTGGTTATATATCACCATTTTTATCTCATCTCCTCCTATCCTAACTGTTAGTAATTGAGCTTCCTTTACCTCTAACATTGACATATTTAATTCTTCTATAAAAAATTCCATTTGGACCTTTTCTTGATTTCCATATTTCTCTGCTTTATACAGACTTTCATAGAATTTTTCAAAATATTTCTAATACTTCTACAGGATCCCTTGTTATCTTCCTTGTTATAGCCCTTTCTACTTTCTGTTGCCTGAGTCTTTGCACTAAAAGTTTTTACACTCTGGAGTTATTATCAAAAAACAGTTGCTTAACAGTAGTCTTTTTAAACTCATGCATATTATTGAGGTAATCCCTTATTTTCTGTTTAGCATTCTGCAGTTGCTCCTCTTCTTGTTCTGTGAGATTACCTGTATTTTGCAATACTTTAACATTTGCCAGTCTCTGTAAGTAATTCTTGTTACTTCTTAACCATATCTCCCTTTCTTTTATTTCCACCCTCTTTTTAAATTCCACTTTAATTTTATCCCACTCCCTAGCTATACTTTCAGAAGAAATTTCTATCTTCTCTAATATCTGCTGAATAATTTTCAGTGCCCATTCCTGAAATTCCTCTCTTTTCAACAAATAGGTGGGAAAGTGCCAGTGTCTCATTTTTATTTCATTACCCTGTGTTTTTATTTTAGTTATTATTGGTGCATCATCTGAAACAGTTATTGGGTACATATCAAGACCTTCAATTAAATGCACAGGTTGCTGTGAAATATAAATTCTGTCTAGCCTAGCCCAGTTTTTGTATCTTGAGGATAATATGCAAATTCACAGCGAACTCCTAGTACTGAATTCAAATCTTCCATGCCAAATATTTTATACATTTCTTTAAAATTCTACCTTCCTTTGTTATATTTTCCCTTCTGGGCCCCCAGACACATCTTTACTGTTGCAAATCAAATTCCAGTCCCCACCTATAAGTAATATTCCTTGCTGAAAGCTAATTATTTCTCCCCAAATTTTCTTAAGTTCCAGTGGAATGTAAATGCATGCCAGTGTAATCCTTTTCCCTTGCCAGTAGCCCCTTAGTACTACAAATCTGCCATTATTATCTTTTATATTTTCTTCTGCTATTATTGGAGCTCCTCTTGCAATTGATACAAGTACTCCTCTCTCCCTTTTCCCCAGGTATTCTGCTGAATAACCATCATGAAAACCTTTCTTTATCAGATTCACATGTTCAGTTCTTTCCAAGTGTGTCTCCTGGAACATAGCTATTTGCACTCTACATTTTTTTATATGGTTCACTACTCTTTGTTTTTGTATTTATCTGTGAGACCATTAACATTTAAAGACATTATAAAAAGAATCATATTCTTGAGGGATTATTATTCCCATATAACAGCTTTTTTGTTAAATGTCTGGTTCCAGCTTTTGGTCTACATGCATGCACTATTTGGCAGGTTAATGTTTTATATAGTTGTTTCTTGTTATCTCCACTTGAGCCTATTTCACATTTTGCAGAATTTTGTTTTATTGAAAACCCTCAAGCAAAAATACACATCCCCACAATACCCCCTAAAACTTATTAACTTAATAACACACAAAACTATGTACATAATAAGAACAAATGTTCTGAACTGATAGTCACACCCACAGGCTAGAGACAACCAAAAAGAAAGGTCATTCATGCTAAGACGCATGATACAGCCTGTATTTTTTGCAAGTGATATCTGGTTTTGTCTTATCTTTATAGCTCTCCCAGCTAAGAAAACACTTGAATGCTTTCAGTAAACATTTTCTCTAAGCCATTTCTCTTTATCAGATTGCCTTCTGGTGACATGCAAACCAGACATAGACTGCTAAGGATACCTTGTTTACCAGAAAAACAATCTTATAATATTCGGTATTCTTTTCCATTTACATGCTTTGTAGAAAATGTGTTACTGAATAAATCCTAGGATTAACCCAATCATTTCCCTATGCAAGCATGAGAAGAAGCACACTCATTTTTCTTTTGTTGTGCTCTCTTAACCAGACCTTTCCTCTCTCCCTTTTTTTCCCCACATTGCATTGCCTATATTTCTTAAAACTGAACAAGGAAAACGAGAGAAGAAGAGAGAAAAAGAAAAAAACACCTGTTTATATTAGTATCCCTATTACATTAAAAAAGAACTAAGAAAACGTTACTTCATTGCCTCCTAAGAAAATCATACATAATTTAAACATTACCATTAAGAAAAGATAAAAAGAAATTTGTTTTACTTACAGTTAACTTTCTCCCCTCTTCTCCCCTCTCTAAACTAGTTCTCCAAAGATTAATGACATAATGTAGGGCATATGCTTTAGAGCCCCCTACAAGTTCAATAAAGTCCACAAAAATCCAATATTTCTAAATCCTCTTGTTCTGCCATGTTTCTCAAATATAATTATTGCTTTGTACATTGATAACATGCAGCAGGGTATATGCTTTAAAGTCACCCACAAGTTTAACAAAGTCCAAGGAAGTCCAATATTTTCAGATTTTCTTGTTCTGTCATGTTTCACAAATATAATTATTGCTTTATCATTCTACAGTTGTTGATTTCTAAGTTACTAGCTTTAATCCTGTTCATTTCCATCTCCCAAACCTTGTCTCTGTTTCATTTCCAACATATTCCCGATTCTTCTAGTTGATTCTTATGTTTTCTTCCTTCTCTCAGGCAACTTAAACAGTGGAAAAGATTTCACAGGCTCAGTCTCTCTGTAGTTCTTATCACCAGGAGAACACAAAGCAGAGCCTCCTTCTGATTCACAGCTCACCCTTTGTTGGACAAACTTTTGTAGTTCCTCCTTAGCATGTACTTCATCAAAAAATGATTTTGTTCCTCCAGGGAAAAACACATTGAAGATGGCTGGGTAGAGCCATTTGAATCTCACGCCTACTTGAGAAGTTACAGTGTTAGCTATTAATACTACTGAAGCATAAACATATATATGAAGCATGAATTATAGGGTCTATATTATAACAACGAATGATCAGATGATCGAACATTGTTATATCGACCCCTAAATCTCAAAAACTCAAAAAGCGAACAACCAGAACAGCAATTTTTTTCCCAGGGAAAAAAATCGCTGTTCCCCCCAAAAAAACACTAAGCGCTAAATAAACTGGGGGGGCTTTGCCCCTCACACCCCCCCTACTTAAATATACCAACTCTGAGATCGTACTACAGTGGAGGAAATGGCACAACCCGGACGGATGGCCCAGCAATTTATTTCCCTGGGAAAAAATTTGCTGTTCTGGCCATTCGCTATTTTGCCGGATCGACACTTAGTGCTCGACCTAATAGCGTTCGATCATCTGATCGTTCGCTGAACTAAAGTAGACCCGAATTATAATAACAGTATAAATTAAAGTGGTGGGACATATTCATATTGTGTACAATATATATAAGACAATTATGCACATCAAAGACGATTTCTGAATGGTTAATAAAGAGAAGCAATTCAGTATGAGATCTTGCAAAATCAACTGTCACAGAGAAGGAGGAAAACAAAAAAAATATGTGGGGAATAGGAACAGAAGTGAATACAGAGTAGAGTAGCAACAAAAACTAAGAGAATCTGGAACCAGGCAATGTGGCAGCTGCCTAAGAAAAGGCCAGAAGAAGATAAGAAACAGCAGAAAATGAAAGCCTGAAACAATAGTCACAGGATAATATTCATGTGGTGCAGCAGAAACACAAGGCTCAAGAACAACTGAGGTGCAGTTACAGTGAGATCTGTTTGCACCGAACTATGTTTTTGTGTTGCTGTAAAACCTGTGCTGTCTAGTTCTTGATCTGATATTCTGTCTAGTTCTTGATCTGATATTAGACAGAAGAACATTCTAGGCATTAGCAATGACAATACCAAAACATCCACCCCTAATTAATTTTCACTCCTTGGTTTCATACAGTGAATGCAGACTGATGATCACTAATAGAGTTCAGTAAAACACTTATGGCTCCTATATTACCAGGGTAAGAGTACAGTCTCTAATCTGGAATGCTAGCCCCATGTGAATACTTATTGGTTCTGGTAGGTAGACTGATAACCTGAGTAATCCATGATGAGTGAACGAGTCATGTGTAAAGGTATCCTCTGAAGGACTCTAATTAGTTTTTCAGTATCTTAGGTTGAGAATTTCAGATTCTATATTGGAAGAAAACCTGCCAAGAGTGTCTTTGTTCAATGCTGCTATTACTGAGGCACACACACCATAGTAACATTGCTATTTTTTACCTTAATCAGTTAAACACCTATAATTTTAGTATTACTACCAAGGAATACAGGTAGAAGCAGGTGGTCAAGGGAACTATTTAGGCTGTTTTTGGTGAGAATAACTGCTCTGCTTGCAGCCTTGTTGGAGCAGTCCTGATGAAAGATTGCTCTGAAATGTTTGTGTTTTAACATTATAGGTTCATAGGTGTGCACTAGGCTAATGGCCCTGGAGCCTTTACAAGCCTAGCCCATAGAAGTGCCCTGCCATTGTGCTGCTCAATGTTAGTTCCCAGTGCCTCTATCAAGTAGAGCCACTGGAGTGATCCCGGGGGTGAACTTTCTATTTCCCATCCACTCATCAAGATTTCTCTTGAAGAGGGCCAGTGAGGTGCTCTGCTTGACATGTATGGGAAGTCTATTCCATAGCATGGGCAGTCTGTGGGTTATGAACCTGTCCCTCCAGCATGTTCTGTTGATTGTGGTAATGAGGTTGAGGTCTCTGAAGCATGTGGTGCAGAGGGATTGGGATTTCTTTAGATGTAGCATTTCTAACAGAGCTGGGTCAGACATGACTTTGTAAGTCAAGTAGAGATCACCTCTTAGTAGATGATATGAGACAGAGAATAGCTGGAGTTTTTTTAGTCTGTCCCTGTAGGGCATGTGTTTAAAGCCTAGGATCCTCTTTGTGAGGTACTTTTGTGGCCTTTCCAGCTGTTGCATGTGTCTAGTGAGGTACATGGCAAATGGGCCATTATACTCGATGATTGGCCTAATGAGGGAAGAATAGAGAGAGATGATGACCTCTTTCTTCCTGGATGCAAAACCCTTGGTAATTTGATGTGCCACATAGAAGGATTTTCTGACCTCAGTGGCAATGTGGTGGTCAAAGGAGAGATTGTCTGTCAACCTGTGTCCCCAGATCTCTTATAACACCTTCAGTGTTCAGTGGGCTCCCATCGATGCAGTAATTAGTGGGAACTGAGTTTTTCCCAAAGGGGATGACGACACATTTTGTGGCATTAAGCTTAAGACCATGGTTTTGACACCAGTCATTAGTCTCAGTGAGGCCTTTCTGTAGGATGTCTACATCACTTGGGGAGTTAATAATGGCTCCCAGCTTGCAGTCATCTGTGAACTTGGTCAGCCAGAATCCCTCCGGGTTGGCCTGGACTTCTGAGAAGTAGATGCCAAACAGGAGAGGACCCAGGACTGATCCCAGTGGGACTCCACTCATGACTGGTCAGCAGTCTGACTTGGAGTCCACTACTTTCACACTGTGGGTTCTATCTGTGAGCCAATTTGCAACCCACCTAGTGATATAGTGGTTGAGGCCTAGTTTGGTGAGTTTATCAATAATTCCTAAGTGAGGAATGGTATCAAAGGCCTTGGCCAGATCGAGGCAGGCTGTATGAACTGTCTTGTCCTAATCGCATCCATCTCTGGTGACTGACTCAAAGAAGTCAACCAGAACGAGCAGGCATGATCTACCTTTCACAAAACCAAATTGTGTGGGATCTAGAGTTTGGAGATTCCCTATATCCTTGTTAATTAGATCCATGATGATGCGCTCCATAGCCTTACATATCAGACTCATCAGGCTAATGGGGCGATAATTCCCAGGGTCTGTAGTCCCTCCCCCTTTATGGAGAGGGATGACTGTAGCAGTGTGCCATTCGGTAGGGGCAAAGCCTGAGGTGAGGCTGTGATTGAACAGGGCACACAGATGTGGTGCCAGTTCACTTTGTAGTTCAATCAGAAATTGTTATGACACTGTGCAAGAAAGTGTCTATTAATGCACATAATTGTTACAAGTGCTCTTCGTACTGATGTGAATGGTTCTGACACCTGATAGAGAAACCCAGCAGGAGTTATTAGGTAGAGTGTAGGGGACTAGACTTAAAATGAGATAAAACTGTACATAGTACTTTGGAGAATAATCATCCTAGAGTTGTATGATATACTCAGATATGAGTAAGCATCCATAATATCAGAAATCTGGTAATACCTTCAGGTTCTGATAGGAGGACAGCTATGGTGTGGTAATGAGGATGTTCTGAATCTGTATACAACTTATTTCTAGATTTACAATGAATAAGTGTGTTTGTACAATGCAAGTAGTATAGCAATTGTAATGGATGGCTGACCCAATATTATTTAACACAGCTAATAATTTGTCATTCTCCTGATAAGGAGTTGGCAGTTTGATATATCCCTTTTTAGACCTGTTACTAAGCTGTGAAGGTACTCTTTCTCAGGAAAATAATAAGAGGCAATAGCAGTTGCAGAAACATGAGAGCTGATACTGTAAACTGCCAAAAAACAAAGGCATATGGGACAACTTTAAGATGAGATTGAGTACAAGACAGAAAGGAGGTATAATTGTCTAGTGACAGGCAGAAACAGCCCTGTCACTAATCTCACTTGAAAAGTTCCATTTAGGAAGAGCTGAGAAGGTCAGCAAATTCGTATACAATGTCACTGAACCTGAAAAGGGTAGTATGCTCTTATTTAATCAATATAACAACCTGCTAATCAGACAGCAAGCTACAGTTACACAATAAGGAGAACATATGTCAGCTTACAGTGAGAAGCAACTTCACAATTATTTGTGGCTACAAGGTAAGTAATGTACTGAGCTACCAAACTGTGAGAAATCTGATCTCCATCTTAATGTAGCAATTTGTGTTACACAATACCAGCTGTGCTTAAATCAGTAAAAGAAAAGCTATATCTATATTATGGATAAGTGGTTATTTCTGAATTAGATGTCATTGCAAATTAAGTTAGCTAAATGGTGACTATAGTTGTATGACTTATGTATAAACATAACCCAGGAAATGAAGGTGATTATAGCAATAACCCACGCCTGGGTGTGGGTAATGTGGGATTTAACCACGGTTGGCGTGGTTTGGTCCCGAGGCAAGCCGAGGACCAAACAAAGACAACCGTGGTTAAATCCCACATTACACCAGAAGTGAGTTATTACTATTAATGACATTATTTAAGAAAATAAATAATTACTTTTCTTAAATAATGGCATTGTATAATGCCTCTTTGCTGCCCTTCCGCAACTGTCTGGTATTCGTGGTAGTTCTGATGTACTGCATGCCTACGCAGTACATCAGAGCTGTGGGCAAAAGCAACGGAGAACGCAAGATCTCCATTGCTTTTTACTGTTTCGCTATGTTAAATGGGTTTAACATAGGGAGCCATCTTTAAAATAAGCAACGGAGACCACCGTTACTTATTTTAAAGCTTTCTCGCTATGTTAAACCCATTTAATATAGCGAGACAGGTTTAAAAAAAAAAAGCAACGGAAATCGCAAGATCTCCGTTGCTTTACATATTAAGCTATGTTAAAGGAGTTTAACATAGCGAGACAGCTTTAAAAAAAGCAACGGAGATCTGCGTTGCTTTTTTTAAACCTGTATCGCTATGTTAAACTCTTTTAACATAGCGAGACAGTGTTTTATACTAATGGAAAAAGTCCGGGCGACCGGACCTTTTTCCGTTAGTATATTGAGGGATTTACAACGGGCACACTGGTTGGGCTGGCCAACCAGCGTGCATGTTTTAGAGGAGGAATTGTATAATAAGTTTTCTTACATGTCTCTTACTATAAGAAAACAGCCAGGATAATTGTCTGGCATTCCTAGAGCTAATAAGGTTAGTGAACACAGGCTATTATTGTCTTAAAGGACTGTCTGGCCATAACTGTTGATAACCTGCATAAAACAGCATATGTGATATGAGTTATAATTGGTTTAACAATGCACAGCTTATACTGTACAACCAGTTTAGTCAAGTTCCTGGATAAAGACAGGTACAATATAATATTTAAAGTACAAAGTATTTGAGTGTACTTTTCAACTCTGACCAGGACTACAAGGGCAATGGCAAGTACAATGTATAAACAAATTACAGTGGCCAGTTATCCAGTATGATTTCTGGGAGAAAACACTAGTACATGAAGAAAACCTGTGCATACATAGGAAGAATGTGTGAACTCTACACAAGCAGAACTCAAGGGTCATGACTGAATATTAGACAACTGAGCTGTGTAGCAGAGGTCTTACCACTGGGTCACTGCAGACCAATCAATCACAGTATTTTATAAATGGAAAGGTATAAAGAAGCCTTAGAGCCCATTTGACTGCAATAGGTGAAGTGATCCAAATAAAGAAAATTTGAAAATTACTACATCATTTCTACATTATTGACGGGATGTATGGTAGGGGAATAGACCAGACTTCAAACTCTGGAGAATCCTGACCTCCAGTACTTGCTTAGAACCACTCTGTCCCAAGTTAGCACTTCCATGTAAACAAGAAATTGTGATCTTGGTTATTACAGAGGTAAAGCACTATTTCAGCTTGGAAATATCCAGTTGCTTGCCACCTTCTAGATATAGCTTTTGGGTCATTTGAGTGGTCTGGACACCTGCATTCCTAGTATAACTTGTCCCTATGAACTCTTGAGGATACCCAACTACCTAAAATCTTTTATTGACAGTTGGCTGAGGTCTCTTGAAGAGACTGGGCATTTGGATTCTTATAGATGCCACTTCATATAAAAGTTTCTGCTTCCTTGGAGTTGTCTGTGTATTTGAATCTGGTCTGACAGCAAGCCTGCAGTTAGGAAGGAATAAAATGGACATTTATATTTGTATCAATACTTACCCTATAGATATCCATATATCTGTACCTCTCTCTCTCGCTATATATATATATATATATATATATATATATATATATATATATATATATATATGTATAGAAACTGTTTGTATGTCATATATGAGTGTATTCACACAAATGCACACACACACACACACACACACACACACACACACACACACACACACACACACACACACACACAAACACACAATGCATCTATGTGTCTGTGTTCATGTACTACACATAGACAGACAAGCCTATGCAGAGACAAGTTTTTTTTTTTCTGAAGGACCGTTTCTTTTTATAACATTGCATGAGTGTAAGGATATAGAAGCCATATTATGGAGTAATGACTATTCTTGATGCAAACTGATACATCTAACACTTTTGCTGTTGAGTGTTACCTCCTGTAAGTTCCTGTATACCTTGCATTAAATTAACTTGCTCACTATTTTTTCATGTCACAGTGTGCATATTTAGAAGAATATCGAAAGTGGTACAGAGGTGTCAGTGCCTCTTTTATGAATGCAGACCACCACTGTGACCTCTGAAGTAGTTATAGAGTCTTACAATGCCTTGTTTGTGGCAATTACATCACACCTTGCAGAGTATAATAAAAATATAACCTAGAAGGATGATGCTGTAGATGTCCAAGAACTGTAAACATCATAGTCATTGGACTTTAAAATCAGGCAACTGTGAGGATAACATGCTGGCAGCAATGAATTGGTGTAAGTTTTGGTCATTAACTACTTCTGAATCTTAGGTCACTAGAGCATCACAAATTCTTTAGTAACTAACCTCAATAAGATGTCATCAGTGCTATCTGAATCTGTAAGGATGTTATAATAATGTACTCATAAAGCATTTCTAATTACGTATTGTTGTAATCAGTGGTTTACTGAATGTGATATGCAGGTACACAAATTTTATTTATTTAGTTATTTATTTATTTGTGTTTTTTTTGCTGGGATTGTCTGTCTAGGCATAAGTTGGCCCTTTTCAGAGGCGGCCCGGGTAGAAATGCTCCAAGTAAAATATATGTACAAAAAGCATACGATTTTTCACAGAATGTCCAGATTTTTGCCTCATATTTTTAGTCTCTTTTCTGGCAAATCAATGAGGATTGAAGTGAGTAAATAAGGTGAAATATTTGAGTTTCATATTTCTTAGCCTTCAGAAAATGCATGCTAACACAAAATTTGTTATTCTACCAACTTTTTAAGTTTATAAGAGCAATATTTAAAATTTGTCCCTATTTTTGGCCTTTGTCCCCCCATTATTTTTGGCTTTGTCTGAGAGGTATGACAAAAGGTTCAAAAAGCAGATACAAACACTGCAATTATTTTAAGCAATTTAACAGAATAAATGTAAATAGAACACATAGTAAACACAAGTAAAGCAAAAACAGAAGTATACAAAAAGCAACAGTATATATCAATAGCTAAAAATGCTGTGGGTCATGAATAAAATCTAACACGGTTACAACAGTGGTTCAAAACAAAGAAAGTGGATGGAAATAAAGAGGAATTAATTTTGAGAACATGATTTTAAAAGTGAGTTTTGACGGAAAAAAGTATTTAAGTAACATGTTGGTGGAACTGATAGTTATATGGAGGGTGTGCAGGAGGAGCGAGGTAAAATGACAAGTATGAGAGGCAACACTAGGAAAGTAGGTGGAGATGTCAGCACAGGAAGTGGTTGGATCATGCATTGTTTAGATGCTGAAATAGATGATTATTAGATAAGCTGAGTGAGAGGAATGTAGGGGAAGGCTGAGTAAGAAGATGTAGGATTATTGTTGTGAAAAAAGGCTGTAAGGTGTCAGTGTATGGTTTGTGCTGGGTAGAGGGAGATACAGAAATGATGTGATGTGGAAGGTGATGAAAGAAGAGGGGAATGAAAAACTAAAGTAGTGAGTTAGGATATTTTGAAAGGCAATATCAGGGTGTAATAAGAATAATGGGGGAGGGGGTCATGAGGAGAAGATTAGGAAGTAGTAAGGAAAGAGAACAGGAGAGGAAAGTTAGTGGTTTAGGGAAAAATGATAATAGAGACATAGGTGAGGGACAGCATAGCTTAGAATACACTGCATGGATAGATGGTAATTTTTGTCTAGCCAGGAGATGAGCAGAAACACAGCTTCATGTTCATGAGGTGTTGTTTTAACTTAGACTTCAAACATTTCACTTGAGATATTTCTTTAGGGGCAAGTGTAATGAAAATTGAGATTTTAGAGCTGTAGGAGGAATAGAGAGAGATAGCCTTCAGAAGAGTTGTTTGATTTAATTATCTGGG
The DNA here is from genome assembly GCF_019279795.1 of Protopterus annectens. Taxonomy (NCBI): domain Eukaryota; kingdom Metazoa; phylum Chordata; order Ceratodontiformes; family Protopteridae; genus Protopterus; species Protopterus annectens. The sequence goes on along the minus strand of NC_056751.1, from coordinate 41,616,270 downwards.
GTCTACTGAGCAAAGAAGTCTATTTGGTGAGTAACACTGAAGGATGTGAATTAGGCTAGGACATTTTTCAAGTTTGTGAATAAGGTTATGTGTAGTAAGTAGTTGAGAGAGAGTCAGGAAGTAAAGCAGTAGCACTGGTGAGATTTGTATGTCACACTAGCAGCAAATTGGGATGCTTTGTTATAGTATTGCTCAAGGAGATTGGACTAGATTGCCTGAAAATTAAAGAAAACAGGGACTGCATGGAGGACAGTTGGAAGGGGAAAAGCTGAAGCAATGTATTCAATAGTATTGTTTGTTGGATATTGGCTCTAGATGATTGCAAATGTTACAGGAACTCCACAACTCCATGTGCTAAAATGGGTAAAAGGGGTTGTGGATAGTTGGATGGATGGATGGATGGTCTTTTAGGTAAGATTTTATCTGGCAGATGGTGCTAATTTCTTGAAGATTTTTTTTTTTTAGTATTTTACATAGTAGTCAAATTTCAAGTTGTCATCAGCACTTACATCTAGTAGGTTATAATGGGTCACTAATTCAATGTTTATGTTGTTTGTGGAGGTTAGAGTCATAGGTTCATAGGTTCATAGGTTCATACTAGGCTATCTGCCCTAGGGCATTTATAAGCCTAGCCAGAATGTGTTTGGCTTTCGCCACCCATTTTAAATTTATTTTGCTATGCCCTTTTTCGAGGTTAGTATACTGTGCCTCTGTCTAACAGTGACACAGAAGTGATACCGGGTAAACCTCGATCTCCCATCCACTCATCAAGATTCCTCTTGAAGAGAGTCAATGAGGGACTCTGCCTAACCTGGACTGGGATTTTATTCCAGAGTGAAGGGAGCCTCTGGATTATGAATCTGTCCCTCCAGCATGTCCTATTTATTTCAGTGCTGAGGTTCAAGTCTCTCGAGCACGTAGCTCGATGGGATTTGGATTTTCTGAGGTGCAGCATGTCCATTAATTCCGGGTTGGACATGGCTTTATACGTCAGGCACAGATCGCCTCTGAACAGGCGGTATGCCACTGAGTAGAGCTGGAGTTTCTTTAACCGGGCAGCATATGGCATCTGTTTGAGCCCTTTGATCCTCTTGGTGAGGTACTTTTGGGGTCTTTCCAGTTGCTGCAGGTGTCTGGTAAGGTACATCCCAAAAGGGGCATTGTACTCAATTATGGGCCTGATGAGGGATGAGTAAAGAGGCACGATGACGGCCCCTGATCTAGATGTGAATCCCTTCATGATTAGGTGGGCTATATAAAATGTTTTTCTAACCACTTTGGCCACATGGTTGTCAAATGAGAGATTGCTATCAACTTGGGTCCCCAGGTCCCTAATTACTTCTTCTGTACTTAATGGATTACCACCTATGTGGTAATTTGTGGGCACTTTGTTTTTGCCAAAGGGATGACTATACACTTTTTGGCATTTAGCTTGAGGCCATGGCTCTGGCACCAGTTGTCTGTTTCTATGAGACCCTTTTGGAGGATGCTTGTGTCGACTGGAGAGTCGATTATGGCGCCCAGTTTGCAGTCATCTGTGAACTTGGTCAGCCACAGTCCTTCTGTGTTGGCCTGTACCTCCGAGAAATATATACCGAACAAGAGAGGTCCCAGGACTGAGCCTTGTGGGACACCACTTGTAACTGGTTTGGAGTCTGACATGGCTCCAGCAATTCTAACCATGTGGGTTCTGTCCTTGAGCCAGTTTGCAATCCATCTAGTGACATAGGGGTTTATATTTAAGCTGGTGAGCTTATCTATAATGCCCGAGTGGGGTATTGTATCGAAGGCTTTTGCGAGGTCCAGGTAGGCTGTGTGGACCACCTTCCCCTCGTCAACGGCCTTGGTGACTGTTTCAAAGAAATCAACCAGGTTTAAGAGGCAGGATCTGCCTTTAACAAAGCCGAACTGGGTAGGATCCAGTGTTTGTAGGTCCCCAATATCTTTATTTATGAGGTCCATGATGATCCTTTCCATAGCTTTGCAGACCAAGCTAGTCAGGCTTATGGGGCGATAGTTTCCAGGATCCGTTGAGGCACCACCTTTATGGAGAGGGACCACTGTTGCTGTACGCCACTCTTTGGGCACATATCCTGTAGTAAGGCTGAGATTGAACAGTAGTTTTATGTTTGGGTTTAGCTCTTCTTGGAGTTCATGTAGGACGCAGCCCGGGACACCATCTGGTCCCATTGATGCTGTGTTTTTTGCTTTGGAGGGCGGCTCTTACCTGAGCATCTGAGATGTCAGGGGGGCAGCACTCTGCTGGGACAGATATTTGCCCTTTTGGTGGGGAGGGGGGGAGAAGTTTGCGCTGAACCTGTCAGCTAGGATGTTGGCAATGTATGTGGGTTCGGTGTATTTTTTGTCATTTTGGACTAATTCTGAGCATATCTGGGAATTACCACCCAGGTTCCTAACATAACTAAAGAAAGCCTTGTTATTATCCTTAGTGTCCTGTGCAATTTTTCTCTCGAAGCTGGCCTTAGACAATTTTATGTGTGCCCATAGTTTTTTGCTAATACTGATCAGTGATGCCTTCCCTTTTTGGGATTTTGCTCTATCATTTAGTAGCTTCCTCCTTCTATTGTATAGTTTGTTTATGGCTGGGGTCCACCAGACAGGACGTCTGCCTTTGGAGGATTGGGTCTTGGTTTTATTTGGGATTGCATGATCCATGCATTCCTGAAGGTGTTCATAGAATGCGTTTATAAAGGATTCTGCGGTCTGGGCCGTATTTTCCACAGGCCCGGGGGCTTTGAAGGTTTCCACCTCAGTTTTGAGGAGTGTGAAATTTGCTTTAGAGAAGTTTTTCACTGTGGTTTTCTGGGCAGGGGGTGGGGTCGGGATGTGAATATCCAGTGAGATTAGTTTATGGTCTGATCTTACCAGTGAGGGACACACTTCTGGTCTGGAGCATAGAGTCCCCATGTTGGTGATGATCAGGTCCAGTATGTTTTCCCCTCTTGTGGGAGTGGTAACAAGTTGTTCCATAGCATTTGAGTTTATAAATTCTAGGAACCTTTGGGCTAGGGTGTTGGAGCTAGAGTAATGCTCCCAGTCTATGTTTGGGTAGTTGAAGTCGCCCAATATAATGGTGTTTGGAGAGACCTTCATATTTTCCAGTGTTCTCAGGAAGGCCGAGTGGGGTTCCTGGGTTTGGGAGGGTGGTCTGTAGCAGGCTATAAACTGGAAGGCAGTTTTACCCACTGTTAGTTGCACATGGATAGTCTCTGATGCTTCGTGCTTTGCCACCAACCTGGAGGTGTGGGTATCTTTGATGAATATCGATACTCCCCTCCTTTTGTGGTTCGGTCCAAGTTTTGGGGCCGAAAAGCATGGTATGAGGTATAACCTGGTAGTGCTGGGGTGCTCTCGGGAGCCCTGAACGAGGTTTCTGTTACTGCACAGATGTCGATGTTCTCCATGCTAAGGAGAGTTTCGAGTGCGTGCATCTTGAGGTTTAGACTTCTGGCTTTGAGTAGCATTACTCTTAGTTTCTTATCCCTTGTGATACCTATGGAGGTGGGTTTGTCTTTTGAGCCTTGCCTAAAAAAGGCACTATGGGGGTAGCAAGAGCCTTTGCCAATATCCGAAAGCCCAGGGGTGACAGGTGCAAGCCGTCCCTAGCGAAGCATTGTGGCTTGTCAAGCATATCATCCCAAGCTGACAGGCATTGGATCCCCTTTGAATGACACCAGTACTTAAGCCAATTGTTGAAATTGATCATCTTGTCTTCATATTGTGGCATCATTCTTGGTGAGGGTAAGATGCTACTCAAGGTCAGGGTCATACCGGCCTGGGCTACATGCTCAGAGAGCTTCTTTATGTCTCTTTTCATGTAGTCCAGGGAGGTACATCTCAGGTCATTCACACCAGCATGGACAATGACCGAGTCATATTTGTACTTGCCTTGGGGTGACCTAAGTGCTTATGTTATGTGGCGGATCCTAGCGCCTGACAGGCTGCTCACCGTGACCCTCTCCTTGTTCAGCCTGGTGAGTGGGATGTCAGTGTGCCTGACGATAGAGTCACCTATTACAAGTGTATCAGGTGTGTTGTTTAGTCTTAAGGGCTGTGACTGTTCGGCACACTGGCTTTGTGAGATATGTGTTGCACGTGTTTTGTTTTGGGGTAGCGGCTGCTTGGGTGTCTGCTTTGGAGGTCTCTGCTGCTTCAGCAGATCTTTACTTGGAGCCTCCGAGTATGTTTTTGTGTGATTATGTGTTTGGTTTGCTGATGTGGTAGGTCTATGTGAGACTGGAATTGTAGTGAGTGTGGTTTCCTTCTCCTCCTGACTGGTTATGCCAGTACTGAGTTGAAAGAGCTTAGCCTCCAGTTTGGCTATATGGTTGCATCTCTCACATGTGTTGGAATTTGTTGGGAGGAGGAGAGGGTTGTCTGTGTACATGAGGCAGTTGTAACATTGCCTCAAGATTCCCAGATTCACCAGCTGGACTGGAGAGGAGATTGACAACTGACCTTTGGACATGCTAGAATAATATTGGGAATTCCTTAATAATTGAAAACCAGGGCCAGTGGGGAGTCAGGGTCTAGTGCTTTTAATTTTTAGTGCTGACTTATATAATTGCTTTAGTGAGCAAGTGCCAGGTAACTTAAGTGCAATGTGTTACAGGTAACTTAAATGCAAAAACGACAAACAGTAATTTTCTTTCAAGTGAAACAAGGAAATAAGTACAGTAAGCAATGCAGATATCACTAGTGATCCACAGAAGTGCTGAGAAGCCGCATATTAGGTGGAATTAGCGTTCCAGGGAAATAACAAGCAAACAAACAACAAGCATATAAACAAAGCTAGATTCAGCAGACCTGGATCTAGTCTATGCTACAGCAAACAAGGTGTACCAATTTCAATAAGATACAGTTCAAATATTCAGGCACTATAAACCTTTAACCAGAAATTCCCAGCTCAGAAAGGCAGAGTCCAGCCTCTTCTCCCACAAGAGTGCAGACCACAAACCTTCTTAATGTAAAATAACTGGCCTGAAGCCCAAGTGCTTAAACCAGAACTAATACACTTTAAGAATAACAGACACTGGGCTCTCAATCAGCAGTTCCCAACTTAGAAGGATGAAAGCTACATGTCCTGCCACCACAGTGCATGCCACAAACCTTCCTAATGTAAAACAACTGGTCTGAAGCCCAAGTGCTTAATCCAAAAGACTTAGAATGATAGCTACACTTTAATCAAGTTACTACCAAGCAGTAATAAATACAATTGAATATTTTAGAGAATGCCTGGATTAGTGCTCAAGTTACACAAACAAAGCTAGATCCATCAGGCCCGAATCCAGTCTATGCCACAGCAAACAAGGCGCACCAACTTCAGTAAGAAGCAGTTCAGATATGCATGCACTATAAGCCTTCAACCAGAAATTCCCAGCTCAGAAGGGCAGAGTCCAGCCTCTCCTCCCACAAGAGTGCAGACCACGAACCCTCTTAATGTAAAATAACTGGCCTGAAAGCCCAAGTGCTTAAACCAGAATGAATACACTTTTAGAATAACAGACACTGAGCCCTCAATCAGCAGTTCCCAACCTAGAAGGATGTAAGCTACCTGTTCTGCCACTACAGTGCAGACCACAAACCCTCTCAGTACAAAACAACTGGTCTGAAGCCCAAGTGTTTAAACCAAAAGGCTTAGAATGAGTTACACCAAGCAGTAATAAATACAATTGAGTACTTTTAAGATGATGCAAAAGTAAAAAAGTAGGTAGAAACACAAGTACAGTAAAAGCAGATGACATTTTTTTTTTTTTTTTTTTTTCTGAACAAGTGCTGAGATCAAAGAAACAGATTTGAGTGCTGAAACTAGAAAACTGGCTAGTTATAAGAAAAAACTAAGCTAGAAGGCTTCCCTCCAACACAGAAGGGCTTGGGGGCTCAGAAGCCTACAAATAGTCTATACCACTTAACAGGAAAGGCAGGAAACAAGCTTAAATTTTTTTTTCTGTTTCCCAGATGCTCTCTTTGTACACAGTAGGAGTGCCTGAAATCAGAATATGATCTCACTGCACTCAGTTGAGTGAGCAAATGAGATGGGCCCAGAAGGAGTATCCAAACACAAATTTACAAGAGGGGCGGGCAGTTGCAAGGCCACTAAGATTAACACGGGGTCAAGTCAAGGGGGATTTCTGGATATAAGTTGTTTTGAGGTGAATAGAATTGAATTCTGGGGGAGTAGAAGTTAGAAGTAAGTAAGTGTTTTTTTCAGTGTACTCTGATGGTCAAGTCAATGGACAGTGATTGATGGTAAGCAGTCCTTAGAATGTAAGGACTAGTCCTTTGGAGGGACATAAAAGCCACATTCTATTACAAAGCAGGGACATGTCTGACTAGTTTAAGTTAATATATCTCAGTTCTTCATGTTAAACTTATTTACATTGCACAATAACAACAATAATTTCTCATGGATGTCCAGGATGGCTGCACATTGAGTAACAGGTTAATTCTAACTCTCTCAGTGTGAAAACAGAAACTTAACAGAGAAAGCCAGTGGACATGGATTTCTGGGTAAATTTAAGTAACTGGTTAGTAAGTACACTGCCTGGATGCCGGGAAGAAAGAAATACAGAGGACCTGAAAGAAAATCATGTACAAAAGCCAATGAAAAAATACTGACTGGGAAAAGTACTATATCTATTCAGCAAAAAGCAGTGCAAACTCCAGATGTGACTTCTAGTAACCTCAAGGAAAGTGTAAGGCAACTGCACACAGACCTAATTAAAATAAACACTGATGGAGTATATCAACTCAAACAGTAAGAGGCTGGAAAAAATGGAAGAAGCTTTAAACAGATATTCAAATAAGGTGATAAAACTGCAAACCTCAGAGGTCAAAATGAAGAAAAGACTGTCTGAATATGAGACTGCACAAGAAGAGATGTTTAAAAAAATAATAAAATTAGAGGATAGAGCACATAGGGAAAACCAGACATTTTTTGCTGTACCCGAGAAGCTGAAAATAACAGACTCTATTAATTTTATAAAAGCACAAATAAGCAACTGGGTTGGTATTCCACAACAGGAACTGATAATTGAAAGGGCACATCAGGTGTATGCTCAAAACCTGGCTATGAGAAAACAAACTAGGCCTTTAAAAGTAAAGTTGCAATCTTACCAGAAAAAGGAGTTGCTTCTGACAAAACCATGGGGGAAGGACAGAATACTAAATATGGGAGACAGCAGAGTATTTATGGAGAATGACTACTCATTGTACACCAGGCAGAAGAGGAGTAAATGTATCCCATTATTCAGGGAATGTTGAGAAGCAGGTGTGAGATTCATACTGCTGTACACAGCTATCTTCAAACTATTTTTCCCTGAAGGAACAAAATCATTTTTAATGAAGTACATGCTAAGGAAGAAATACAAAAGTATGTCCAACAAACAGTGAGCTGTGAAACAGAAAGAGATTCTGCTTCATGTTCTTCTAGTAATAAAGTTCACTAAGAGACTGCGCCATTGAAAACTTTTCCAGTGTTTTAATGGAAAATGCTTGAGAGTGGGAAAAAAGCGCAAGAGTTTACCAGAAAAATTGAGAGTATGTTGGAAATGAAGCAGAGACATGGTTTGGGAGAAGGAGATGAACATGAACAAAACAAGAAAATCTAGAAATATTGGAATTTCTTGGACTTTGTTAAACTTGTAGGGGACTCAAAAGCATATGCTCTATTTCCTGTTATTAATGTTCAGTAAAATACTCAGGAGGGGAAGAGGGGGAAGAAAGTTAACTGTAAGTAAAACATTTTTTTCTTAATAGTGCTATTTAAATAGTGCATGATTTTCTTTGTGTGTTATAAAGTTTTTTTCACTTATTTTAAGTGTAATGCGGATACTAATGTAAATAGGTGCTCCTGTTTTTTTTTCTTTTTGTTTCTTTCTTCCTTCTTCTGTCTTTCTCCTTGTTCAGTTTTAATAAATGTAGGCACTGCAATGTAAAACAAACCTGGTTAAAAGAGCATGACAAAAGAAAAAGTAGTGTGTTTTTTCTCATTCTTGCATAGAAAAATGACTGGGTTAAGGCCATTAATCTAGTAACACATTTTAAGAGAAAGTGAGTAAATGAAAAAGAATATTGACTATTATAAGGCTGTTTTTGGTAAACCATTTTAAGTCTGGTTCTCATGTCTCTAGCAGGCAATCTGATAAAGTGAAATGGCTTGTTGAAAATGTTTTCTGACAGTATTCAAGTGTTTTCCCAAATGAGAGCTATAAAGATAAGACAAAACCAGACAGCATTTAATAGCATTTAATAGAACCACAGGATATACCATGTGTCTTAGCATGGATAAACTTTCTTTTAGGTTAGTTCACATCTGTGTGTGTGGCTGTCAGTTTAGAATATTTATTCTTGTTATCATGATAAAATTTCAATATTTGAAGGTATACATAGTTTTGTGTGTTATTATTAAGTTAATAGGTTTTAGGGGGTATTGGAGGTGTGTATGTATTTTTGTTTGAGGGTTTTCAATAAAACAAAAAGTCCTGTAAGATGTGATATAGGCTCAAACGGAGATGACAAGAAACAACTGTATAAAAGATTAACCTGCCAAACAGTACATGCGTGTAACACAAAAGCTGAAACTAGACATTTAACAAAAAAGCTGTTATACATAAAATGTAGGAATAATAATCTCTCAAGAATATGATGCTTACTATAATACCTTTAAACATTAATGGTTTCACAGATAAATACAAAAAAAGAAAGAGCAGTGGACTATGTAAAAACATGTAGAGTGCAAATAGTTATGCTACAGAAGACACACTTGAACATCTGAATTTGCTAAAGAAAGGTTTTCAGGATGGTTATTCAGTGGGATACCTGGGGCAAAGGAAGACAGGAGTACTTATATTAATTGCAAGACAAACTCCAGTAGTAATACAAAAGGATAAAAAAGACAATGATAGAATATTTGTAGTACTAAGGGGCTAATGGCAAGGGAGAAGGATTATACTGGCAAATATTTATATTCTATCGAAAACTGCTATAAAGGAGCTTAAGAAAATTCTTGGAGAAATAATTAGCTTCCAGCAAGGATTATTACTTATAGGTGGGGAATGGAATTTGATTTTGAATAATGAAGATGTGCTGTGGTTCTTGAAGGGAAAATATAACAGAGGAGGGTAGATTTTTAAAGAAATTTGTGAAAATATTTGGAATGGAAGATGCGAATTCAGTACTAGAAGTTCAGAGTGAATTTATATATTATTCCCAAGATACAAAACCTGGGATAGGCTAGACTGAATGCACATTTAATTGAAGGTCTTCATATGTACCCAGTAACTATTTCAGATCATGCGCCAATAGTAACTAAAATAAAAACACAGGGTAATGAAATAAAAATGAGACACTGGTGCTTTCCCACTATGTGTTGAAAAGAGAGGAATTTAAGGAATGCATAGTGGAGATTATTCAGAAGCTATTAGAGAAGCTAGAAATTTCTTCCGAAAATATAGCTAGGGAGTGGGATAAAATTAAAGTGGATTTTAAATATAGGGTGGAAATAAAAGAAGACATGGTTAAAAGTAACAAGAATTATTTTGCGAGACTGACAAATCTTAAAGTATTGCATAATACGGGGAATCTCACAGAATGAGAAGAGGAGCAACTGCAGAATGCTAAACAGAAAATAATGGATTACTTCGATAATATGTAGGAGTTTAGAATGATTGCTGCTAAGCAACTTTTTTTTTGATAAAAACTCTACAGCACAAAAACTCAGGCAGTAGAAAGTAGAAAGGGCTATCACCAAGCTTAGGGAGTCTATAACAAGGAAGATAAAAAGGGATCCTGTAGAAGTATTAGAAATATTTCAGAAATTCTATGAAAGTCTACATAAAGCAGAGAAATATGGAAATAAAGAAAAGGTACAAATGGAAATGTTTATGCAAGAATTAAATATGCCAAGGTTAGAGGTAGAGGAGGCTCAGTTACTAACAATTAGGATATGAGGAGACAAGATAAAATAGTGATGTATAACCAATCTATAGAAAAGTCCCCAGGAATAAATGGTATTCATGTGGAAGTTTGGAAGCTAGGAGGGAAAAAACTAATAAAGATCTGTTAGATTTTGTTTAAGTATTTTAAGAGGAAGAGAAGTAATAACATCCTGGAAGAAAGTGGTGGTAGCTATAATACCTAAAGAGGGTAAGAATCCATCAGATCCAGTTTTATACAGGCCAATTTCAATACTAAACCATGATTATAAAGCATTTATGTCTATAATGGCCTAAAGAATGGTAAAAGTGATACCAAAATTGGTATGGATCAATATGGTTTTGTGGAAAGGAGGAAAACATTTGACAGCATTATCAGAACACTGATGATCCGGAGGGTAGCAGAATGCATGAAAATACCACTGTTGTTGGTGGGTCTTGATGCAGAGAAAGCATTTGACAGAATAAGCTGGGACTTTATGAGCAGAGCAATGGAAGCATTTGTATTCCCTGATAAAATTATAAGGTTGATTAGGAGGATATATGAGGGATCCAAGACAAAGTTAAAGTGGTTGGGGTCCTCTCTGATAATCTCTGTTTGAGCAGAGGAACCAGGCAGGAGTGTCCTCTCTCCTGTTTATTTGCATTATATTTAGAACCACTGGCAAAGAAAACAAGGGATTCAGAAATTCAAGGATATAATTGGTATGGTAGTTAAGAAAAGTTGTTTCTATTTGCAGATGACATTAGTTTATACCTGACAAAACTAGAAAGAGATATTACTGTGCTGTCGAACATATTGGGAAAGCTTCATATCTTTTTGGGATACAAAATTAATAAAGCTTGAACAAAAACAATAAGCAGTAAATTATGCACTTACATACAAATTGGATCAGCAATATACATACTTACGGGGACATGAAAAAATGAAGTATTTAGAAGTATGGATTCAAAATTATTCTGGTGTTGCAGCTAAGGATATTTGGAAAAAGAATAAACAAAAGATAATATAAAAACTGAGAAAATGGAGGCTCTGTTATATGGATATCAGTAGTAAGCTACAAGCAGTTAAAATGTTTTTAGTCCCTTTATACACAGGTCAGGCATATTTTTATCAACCACAGGAGAAGTTATGGATAGCAATTAATAAACAGCTCAAAAAAAAATTATCTGGGAGGGTAAGACTGCAAGAGTCAAGTGGGATTATCTTATTCTTTCAATAGAACAGGGCAGATTAGGATGACTTGATTTGAAGAGGTATTTCAGAGCAACACAGTTAAGGCTCCTATACATAGCACAAGCAGAAAACTATAATTCAAAGTTTAAAGGGATAATGATGAAACAGGGGTGAAGCTCAAGAAACAAGTAGAGACTGAGATTTTGTATGCAGACCTTTAAGGACAATAACAATAATCATACAGAATATTATATTCATAAAGTAGCAGAAAGTATTCTAAGAACTAAGCCAACACAGGAATGGAGAAAGGAGATTCTGATGATACGAATGACTGCAATTAGGGAGACAGACAATAGGCAAGAGGGAGCTAGAATTTATTAGAGAAAACTAGCAAAGGAACCAAGGTATTGAAAGCAAGTACGTAGAGAGGGAAAGATAATAGAATGGGAAGACGCCAAGAACTTATTTGGACTGCAGGTTAGAGATTGTCTTCCCCATCAAGGATTGATATCAGAGCATATGCAAAGAGAAAGAAATAGGGGAGTCCTAAATGAAAGACCAGCACTGGTAGAGTTTTTAGTAGAACCTAGAACAGGAGCTGCCATTAAGAAAGGAATAATTAGAAGAGCATATAAAATATTGCATGATCACTATAAGAATCAATTACAGGACGTTAGAAAGGATTAGAGAGACTGGATAACCAATTCACAAAGAAACAATGGGGGATATATGTATGTCTCCCAAATATGCAACAAAGTCTAGAAGATTTAGGTTCTTTGCTTGGAAGTGTTTACATAGGTAATTTTATACCACAAGTAAAGTCCAAAAAATTTTTCCTTGGGTAGACAGCAAATGTTAGAAGTGTGATGGGGAAGAAAGAGGTAACTGGGAACATATTTTCTAGTAGTGTAATGAGTTGGCAGACTTTAAAGATTCCCTGCAGGCTGCTCTGTTGGAAATGCTGGATGAACAAATTGGTATAACTAAGAAAATGATTTTTTGAGCTATGATACATTATCAGAATTGCCTAGAGATGGCAGGGCCTTGTTGAGTCTGATTATGATGGCTGCAAAAAAAGCAATTACTAGAAAATGAAAATCAAAGTCTAAACCAACTTTACTAGAAGTAGCAAAGATGGTAACAGAGATAAAACAACTGGAATTATGATATTTAGAAAAGGGTAGGAGGAAATTACATAGGAAAAAATGGGAACTGTGGGAAAAAACATGAAGAGAAGGAACAAGGTTTAAAAGAAGGCAATGACTGGATACATTATAAGTGATGTATAACATTTGCAGTTACAGTGGTGTTGGCATGGTTTGTAATGTATAATGTTTGCAAATGAGATTGTGTCAGTATGGTTTATTCTCATGTATATAAATGTAAGATTGCCTAAGTCATAAAAGATAATTTAATAAAAATGTTTCTTGTTTAAAAAATAGCAACAATAATCTCAGTCAATTGCTGCTCAGAGGTGCAGCTTTTGCACAGGGCCAGTTGGAGAGTTATAGCAGTGCTCCTGCTATTTCAGGGATAGAGGACCAATTTGATATCCAGGAGCTATTGGACAATGACAGTAATCTCAGTTGGTTGCTGCACACAGATGCTGCTTTTGCACAGAGCCATTTTACATCGCTGTTTAGTACTCTGCATGTGTTTCAAACCATGTCGGGAATACTGGAATCCCACTGCATGCAGTATAGTGAAATATTAGAACTTACCTTACAGATAAGGCCAATAACTTATTTCTTCTTTTTTTAAAACATTTTATTAACATTTTTGGTTCAACAAATTATGAATAAATATTTTAACATTTCAAACAAATATTAATATTTTAAAAACTTAATTTGCTGTTATTAACCACCATTAAGTTTAATTAATTTGTTGTTATTAACTGCTAAGTCACTATAAATAATACATAAATACAACTTAACTAAAAGTAAACTAATGAACTTACACTATATACAAGGTGTGTCATTTCTTGCTAATAAAGATATAATACTGTGCTATAAATGAAGTGTCATCAATGTATATGACACCAGAGTGATTTTATTATAATTTCCTAGCAATAATGAAGGTTTAAACCAGTTTTATAATTTAAGTGGGTATGTTTTGGTTTTAACAAATTCTGACAAATTATTTTAATGTAATGTGAGATGAAAGCACTTAATTGTATTAAAGGTCTTTGGTAACATCAGGTTGATTCATGTTTTTTATCTTTGGTAACATCAGGTTGATTCATGTTGTTTATTATTTTTAATGGTTCTTAAATGTACTAGATGAACTTCCTACAAAGAAGAGCTCCATTATTTTTAGAGAATTTAACTTTTTCAAAAATAAACTGGAGTATCTATACCCGTAATGTAGGATGTGCACAAAGTTCTTAGATTTAATAAACAAATTTCCCTAGACCAGATTACTAACAAGCTCACTAGATACATAATATTATTTACCTGGTCTGCACAAACATAGCTTCTTTATTTATTATTCCCCTGGTATCTCTTTCCCTGGTTAAGTATGATTTTTGTCAGAAAATTCATATTGCAAATTTTGTATTAGTCAATGAATTATTAGTGAAATGAAACAGTGGCCAGTTTTAAATGGCATTTATCATATGTGAGAATATTCTGAAAGGAAGTCAACTATTAAATGGGTGCAAATTACTTTTCCAAGACAGTATGAGAATTCAGTTCACATTGTCATCTGTAAAGTCAAGTTAGTACAGCATGTTAACATTCACAAAAAAAGGAAGTAAAAACAATGGGGTTTAAAACTCCTTTTAAAAAAATATGCAGATTAATCACTGTAAATCAGAAACTGAATTAAAAACAAGGAAATACACTCCTGTTAAAAAGGAGCATTTTAAATAATTTACTTCCATCCCACCATCAAGTGTCAAAGAGAGAAGAATCAGATATGGACACCCATTATGCAGTGGAGCTTGTACTGTAGATGCATCTGGTAGAGGCCATCACTCTCATTCATGCAGCATTCCTACCCCTGGCAAGGGCTTGTTAGTTCCTGTGCCCCACACAGGAGAATGAGATCATGTGAACATGGGGAATGCAAGGGATGCCCACACATCCCTGGTTGGAGCCATTTACTTATCAGTACAAGTTCACTGCGGTACAACAACATCCACTCAGGCTGTGTCCTGGTAGATATAGACATGCACACACACACACACACACACACACACACACACACACACACACACACACACACACACACACACACACACACATTTTCGATACCAACATACGCACACACATGGTAACAATTGTTCCTTCTATACCAGTGTTCCTTCTTGTTTAGGACATTTTGCACATATTTCTCTGTGGAAGACACTGTGCACTGTGTTCCTCCCTCCTGTGCAAATGATGATAATTGTGCCCTGCCCTCTGTACTTTGTAACTGGGGAGGCCAATGTCTAATGTGGCCTGTCTCTGTATGGGTATGCATAACCTGGGTGTAAGGTTGCATGCATCATTTTTATTGTTCTGTATATGCTTTAATCTGGCCCATAGTTATGAGCCAGCCACTGCCTTTTAACCTGTTCTGAGGCATACTACACCTGCATTCTTCTCACACAGTCTTCGTCTGCTGCCATCTTCTTTACTATCTTCTCATTGTGCCTATTCTCCACTGGCTAGTGTGGTGGGAAATGTTCCTTCTCAAGTTCAATCCCTGCTGCAACTGATTCCTCAGTATTATATTATTTAACATAGCTCACGCAGAGAATATCTTGGTATGTGTGAATGGGTCATACTGCAGGGCACCAACAGATACATCCAAGCAATGAAAGCAGGCATTCATCAAGCTAAATACATGAGTGATGACTGGGGTTTATGACAGGACACTGTTGTAGCCAGAGTCTGCCATGTTCAGTGGATTTCTGAAGGGTGTCATCAACCATGTCACCAGGGCATATCAGGCATCAGCAATAAGATGCCCATGGGGATAATTGCCCCTCACAAATCATTATTGGAGGTCATATGTGTACTCTATGTGGGAGCTGCCTGAGTGGCCCGCAGACATATTGTAAATTATACCCTGTGTATTGCAGACCACCTGACAGCTGATGGAGTGGTGAGCTTTGCAGTTAAAGTACCTTCTTCCTAACTCTCTAGATGGGGACTTTAATTCAATATGAGATAAGTCTATGGCCCCTAGAACCTCAGGGAAATGGCCTATATTATAAAAGTTCCACATGATGCTGGCTGTCTACTCTGTGATATGAGGAAGCCACATCTACTCTCCCACATGCTGTAACATGACATTGAAGACCTAGTGTGGGATCACTGAGTCATATGCCTAGGATACCCCTACCATGTCTCCCATTGGTCACTGGAATGTCTCTGAAGCTAGAATTCCCAAAATCATACATACTTTGGTATCCCTAGGAATAGGCACTCCATAACTCCCATGGGCCTTCAGAAGACAGCAATACATTTCATCCAGCTCCTCCATAGTGAGTCTATCCACATGGTAGTTATCCACAATTTCAGTATCATGAAGGGCACAAAATGTTAAATGTAAATGCATGATGCAACACCTCTGAGGGTGTGTGCAACATCATAACTGTCAGCTACAAGAACAGCCTGCTTCAGCTACCACAAACATCATTCTGTTATTCCTCTCCTGTAATGCTAGGATTTTATATTGGTCATTTACTCTGGACATAGCACATCCAGTCATGGAATATATGCATTTCTGAATTGCACCATCATATTGTTTACCCTTATTTGCATTCTTTGTGTCTCTCATTTTGATATATTTGGTATTTACCATGTCATTATACTGTCATTAACATACAAGGCATGCAGTTAGATTGCTTGGCCACCACTGTTTGCCCTCTCTGTGTCTATAAATTACACATGCCCTGCAACTGGCTCCTCATCTCACACATTTGCCAACCACAACACACAGAATATTTCTGAATCCAAGTTTAAGTTTCTTGATAAACTATGTGATAAATAAATATTACAAATTATACTTAGCAATAATAGTGTATAATTAAACTTAATTAACAGAATAAAAATTCAGTTTAGATATAAACTGATAAACACAACACATATTAACAAAAAAGATTTGAATTGAATGGTTCTGTTTGTAAGGAAAAACACTCTAATCCCATCATGGAAATCCTAGGTTCCTAGCCTGATTAAGAAATCATAAACAATCTATCCACAAACTTATTCAAGTGCATCAATTTAATGATTGTATAGTATCTCTAACTGTAGATACTACATCAGATTGAAATTTTAAGTTTATTCTGCCTCTCTGCATCTAATGCTTATGACTACAACAGTAAGATATAATACGATATTAATAAGGGAATGGTAATAAAAAGAGGAATAAGGATCAACAACTAAAGGAGACTAACTATGATAAGAAACATACCTTCTGATTGTATTCATTATTAAAGATTTCAGTATTCATGCACCATACACTAATAAACATACTCTTCACTCAGGTATAATATTATTATATTATAGATCATTTAAACCATGAAATAAGGTCTACACCATATCCTAGAAGAGTATTGTTTCTGTATTCTACTTTTGCGCCAACATTCTGATTTTCTCCTGCCTTAACAGTATCTGATGATTATACAGGATTTAAAGTGTATTAATAATATTGCTAAGATCCTTGACATCACAGGCAATATTTACATTTCTTATATTTTTGTATATTTTTTATTAATGCTTGATGTCTTTAAAGGATTTATAGTTTACTGGATCTGCTAATTAAATCATTGATCAAATGTAATATTTATAGAATATTGATACCAAACTTAATGATACTGATTGTAATGGGGAAAAAGGGATTAAGAATGTGATATAAGAGAAGAAGAGAAAGAAAAAGGGATTAGTTCTTTGATATAGTTTTGCATATTATTTTTTACACACTTTTATTAAATTACCACTTAAGACAAAGGCAAACATACATTAACAGAAAAGAGAATAAACCATATTATGTTTTTCATTTACATACATTACACATCACTCAGGTTTACTTTATAACTATCATCAGTCCAACATTACATAAATTGCTGAATTTCTGCCTTCCCTTAAACCTCACATCTCCTCCTGAACATTATTCTGCATTTATAGTTCCCATAGATTCAAGTTTATTTCTATTTAATTTGCTCCTTCCCTTTTCTAAAGATTCCTGTTCCAATTTTTTATCTCTTTCATAATATTCAATATTTCAAATACAATTGGTTTACACTTTGACTTCCATTTTCTAATAATTGCTTTTTTGGCAGCGGACATAATTTAACTTTATAAGGCCTTATTATGTCTAAGCGATTCAAATTCTGTGCCCCAGCTCAAAGGAATCATGTCCTTAGTTACAGTCATTTGTTCATCCAGTTACTTCTTCCTTCCTCATCACACTTCCAACATTTGCTATGTACTGGAAATTCTTTCAAGTCTTCTTGGGGTATGAAAATACCTATGCAAACACTTCCAAGCAAAGATCCTAAACCTTCTGGAATTTGTTGCAGACTTGGGAGCCATACTTATGTCCTCCCATTTTTCTTTTGAGAATTGCTTTTCCAGTCTCTCTTACCAGTCTTTTCTGACCTTCTCTGATTGATTCTTAGAGTTACAATGCAATAGTTTATAAGCCCTACTAAGTATCCCTTTTATAGGTTCATATGTAAGTAGTAGGCTAGCTGTCCTTGCAGACCATTTTAAACCTAGCCAATTTCCCTTTTTGTGCTCAAAACCCTTTCCCATTTGGTAATAGACTGGCCTTACCCATCCAATCATCGACAATTATATATTATCCCTAATGAGAATAATTTGGATCTTACCACAGATAATTTGAGGTGACCCTTGTCTGGGATAAAGCATTTAAGAGCTGCATTTGTCAGTTAGAAGTACAAGAGGCAGTCCTGGACTAAAGTTTCTATTTCCAATCCATAGATCTAAGTTGCATTTAAAAATGGACAGGGGTAGATTTTGTTTTATGTGGATAGAAAGTCTGTTCCACAGCAGCAGTATCCTCTGTGAAATATACTTGTCCCTCCAAACCATTCTGTTGATGTTGCAGAAGAGATTTAGATCACTAGACTGAGTATTTCTGATGCTATTTGACTTGCTGATGTGCAGTAAATCCATCAGTAATGGGTCAGAGCATACCTTGTATGCTAGATACAGGTCATCTCTTAGCAATCTGTAGGATACTGAGTATAGTGACAGGACTTTGAACTGGTCCATGTAGGACATGTTCTTTAGGCCTTGTATCCTTTAAGTAAGGTATTTCTGTGGGCATTCAGTTGTATGTGTCTAGACAGATATATGCCAAAGAGGGCATTATATTCAATGATTGGCCTAATGAAGGCTAAGTAAAAGGGGGCAACCCTATATCAAGATACAATCCCTTTGTTTCTTACAACAATAGACACATATTGGTCAAACGTTAAGACACTGTTCACATGTGTTTCCAAATCCTGAATGACTGAGTCAGCTCTTAGGGCCATATTGTCAATGTGGTAGTTCCCTGGGATAGTTGACTTCCCAAAGGATACAGTAATTTAATTTCAGACCATGATTTTGACACCAGTTATTTATTTGAGACAAACCTTCCAGCAGGAAGGCTAAGTTATTTGGAGATTCAATGACCACTCCTAGCTTGCAGTTATCTGAGCCAGAGCCCTTTGGTATTGGCTTTTACTTCAGAAAAGTAGATGCCAAACAGTAGAGGTCCTTGCACAGACTCTTGGGGGTCTCCATTGGTGACTGGTCTCTTGTGGAAGTAATTTCCCCTATTTTTATTATCTGCAATTGTTATTTTTTTAACAGCAGCTTCTGTACTAGATTCAACTCAAACTGTACAACAGCAGGTCTTTCATTTAAGACTCCCCTGTCTCTTTCTCATTGTTTATACATTCATATCAATCCCTGATAGGGAAGGCAGTCTGTAGCTTCCAATCCATATGTCATCCTGGCCTCATCCAACTCCATTACCTTTCCATTCTTGCTACTTGCTCTCAATGTTTCATTCCACTGGTGTTTTTTCCAGTAAATTCCAGCTCCCTCTGGCCTATTTTCTGTACCCATACTAACTGTCATCCCTATCGGCAAAATCTCCTTTTTCCATTTTTGTATTAGCTTAGTTCTTAGAATACTTTCTGTTGATTTATGAATTTTGGTTTCTTCAAGGCTAAAAGTTAATGTTTTTCAAAAGTATACAAATTGTTTTTCACATCTGGGAGAGGAATAAGGATGAAAAAGAATAGACATCATTTAGTGTAAGTAGTAGCACAAGCACTAACATGAGTCTTAGCATGGAAAACCTCAGCTTTATGTTAGATAAGGCTTGTGTTTGCAGCTGTCTGTTTGGGACAATTATTCCTATTAGGAGTGTTTTGTGCATTTGTGTTAACAAGTTATGGAGGTGCTCTAGGAGTGTTTTTTATTTTGTGGGTTTTCTTTAAAAGAAAATCTTGTAAAATGTGACATAGGTTCAAATGGAGATGATAAGAAAAATGTATAAAGGATCAACCTGCCAAAAATGAGTGGGTGCTTGCATCACAAAAGCTAGAATAGACATTTAAAAAAGCTGTCAGATATAATAGATGGGAATAATTACTTTGCATCATAATGGCAATACTTTCCATATTATCTTTATATGTGAATGGTCTCACAAGTACAGACAAAAAGGAAACAATATTTACTAATATTAAGAAATGCAGAGTACAAATAGAAATGCAACAGGAGACACATTTGGAAAGAAGTGAGAAGGTGAGTTTGATAAAGAAAGGATTTCTGGATGGATATTCAGCAGAATATCAGGGACAAAGGAAAAAAGGAGTACATATATTAATTCATAGAAAAGCTACAATAGTGACATAATAGTGAAAAAAGACAACAATGATAGTTTTGTGGTAGTAAGGGGCTAGTGACATAGTAGGAGGATTATACAGCTATGTACTTATATTCCCCCAAAAACTGCTATTATGGAGCTTAAGAAATTTTTAGGAAAAATAATTAGCTTTCAGGAGATAATATTACTTATAGGTAGGGAATGGAATTTGATTAGCAACAATGAAGAAGTATATGGGGAGCCTAGAAGGGAAAATAACAAAAGTTGGTAGATTTTTGAAGAAATTTATGAAAATATTTGATATGGAAGATGTGAATTCAATACTAGGGACTCAGAGAATTTACATATTATTCCCCAAGGTACAATAACTGGGCAAGACTAGACAGAATTTATTTTTCACAGGAACATCAGAACATGCACCAATAAAAATGCAGGGTAATGAAATAAAAATGAGACACTGGCACTTTCCCACCTACCCATTACAAAGAGGAGAATTTAAGGAGTGTGTAGTGGAAGTTATTCGGGAATTATTATTATGGAAAATAGAAAATACTTCAGAAGTTATAGCTAAAATGAAAGTGGAGTTTAAAAATAGGGCAGAATAAAAGAAAAAGAGATATGGTTAGGAAATAAGAATAATTGTTTATAAGGGCTGACAGAGGTTAAAGTAAGGGGAATCTCACAGAATGAAGGAGTGCAACTGCAGAGAGCTAAAGAGAAAATAAGGGATTACCTGGATAATATGCGTGAGTTTAGAAAGATTGCTGTTAAGCAACTATTTCTTTAAATAACTCCAGAGCAAAAACTTTTAGCACAATGACTTAGGCAACAGAAAGTAGAAAGGGTTGTTACCAAATTTAGAGAGCCTATAACAAGATAAATAACTTCAGATTCTATACAGGTATTAAAGATAGTCTGGACATTTTATGAAAATTTGTATAAAGCATAGAAATGAGGAAGTCGAGAAAGAGCACAAATGTAAATATTTATGGAAGACTTAAATATGCCAATGCTAGAGACAGATGAGGCTCAACAACTAACGTTTAAGATAAGAGGAAATGAGATAAAAATGGTGACATATGATCAATCTGCATGAAAGTCTCCAGGAACAGATGTTATTCCTGTGAAAGTTTAAAAGGTGGGGGGATAAGCTGATAAATGTATGGAAGATTTTATTTAACAGCATTTTAAAAGGAGGGGAAGCACCAACATCTTGGAAGATGTGATGACTGTTACCTAAAGATGGTAAAGACCCTTCAGACCCAGCTACATGTAGACCCATTTCAATTTTAAATAATTCTAAAGTATTTTTGTCTATACTAGCTAAAATAATAGCAAAGGTGTTGCCGGAATTGATAGATATGGATCAGTGTGGTTTTATGGAGAGGAGGCAAACATTTGACAATATTAATAAAACAATGATGATCCAGAGGGAAGCAACTATTGTCTGTGGGTCTTGATACAGAGAAAGCATTCAACAGAGTAGGACAATGGAAGCATTTGCATTCCCTAATACAATAATAAGGTCAATTGGGGGGATATATGAAGAATCAGAGGCAACATTTAAAGTGGAAGGGTTCCTCTCTGATAACTTGTGATTGAATAGAGGAACCAGTCAGGGATGTCCTCTTTCCCCTTTGTTATTTGCTTATTATTTAGAGCTACTGGCTAATAAAATAAGGGACTCAGAAATATGAGGATATAATTGGTATGGTAATCAAGAAAAGTTGGTTTTATCTGCAGATTATATTATTCTGTACCTGAGAAATCCAGAAAAGGACATCTCAGTGTTATGCAACATTTTGTGATAGTTTCAGTTTTTTTTAGGATATAAAATTAATGAAGATAAAACAAAGGCCATAGCTGTAAATTATGCATCCAAACACAAATCGGTTCAACAATGCCCAAATTTATAGGGATATAATAATATGAAGTATTTAGGAGTATGGATTAAAAAGCTTCTGTTATGGCAGTTAAGGATATGTGGGAAGAGACTAAACAAATGATATTTCAAAAACTGAGAAACTGAAAGCTGTTATTTATGGATATGGATAATAAGATACAAGCAGTAAAAATGGTTTAGTCCATTTAGTTTTATATATGGGTCAAGCATATTTTTATCAACCAGAGGAGAAGTTGTGGACAGTAATAAAGAGCTGAAAAAAATGTATCTGGGAGGGGACGAGGGTAATTGTTAAGTGGGATAATTTGATTCTTCCAATAGAACAATGTAGTTTAGGATTACCTGATTTGAAGGGATATTTTAGAGTTACACACTAAAGGCCCTTATACATAATACAAGCAAAAAGCTACAAGTAAAAGTGGAAAGGGATAATGATGAAGCAGGTGGGAAATTCAAGAAATAGAGAGAGAGTGGGATATTGGATGCATATCCTTAAGGAGAATAACAACAACCATACAGAATAAGAAATCAGTGTTTTGTCTAAGAACAAGCTGAAATATTTATTGCTAAAGAAATGCATTTCATTACATTCAGTGCTCTCTTATTTTCTTGTTTCCACTTAAAACTTGTTATTAAGTTAAGCCAATGGTCTTAATCCAAACATTTACCTATGCAAAAGAAAGAGGAAAACATATTAGTTATACATATATTATCAGTGTACATTTGCACACCACTCCCACCTCAACAACCCAAAATTACAGCCTATACATTTAAACATGCCTTTGTCTAGCCTTTGTTCTCTTTTTGGGTTGTAATGCCTATGTTTCTTAGTACTAAAAAAAGAAAGAAAGAAAGAAAAGGCATCTGTTCTACTTTAGTATTTTTATCACATACAACAATGGTTAAAACTGCTTTATTGTAAGACATGCAATTTATATCATGAGATGTTTTATAGAAATACTGTTAAGAACAGAAACTGTTTTACATACAGTTACCTTTTCATAGGTTCATGGAATAGTACTAGGCTAACTGCAATTGTGGGTGATTTTAAGCCTAGCCAAATAATTAATGTGAGAAGCAAACCTTGCATCTTGTGTCTGTAAGGCAACTGTCTTAACCATTATGCCAACCTCCCTCTTTTCCTTCCTGCTCCCCTCCCATTAGTGTCCTTCCAAACATTAATGACATAAAGTGAGGCAAATGCCTTTCAGTACTCCACAAGTTTAACAAAGTCAGCAAAAGTGCATTCTTTCTACTGTTTCTTATACAGCCTTGTTTCACAAATATGATTGATGCTTTGTAGTCTCACATTTATTCCCTAATTTCTATGTTGCTGGTCTTCTTCTTGTTCATCTCCATCTCCCAATTCCAGACTCTGGTTCAATTCCAAGGCAGTCTCAATTCTTCTAGTCAACTGCTGTGCTTTTCTCTGTCTCTCAAGCATTGTCCTTTGGAACACTGGAAAAGATTTCACTGCCAAGTCTCTCTATGTGTTTTATTATCAGAAGAATGAGAAGCAGACCCCCCTTCTACTGGATGGCTCTTTTTGGCAAATGTTTATATTTCCTCCTTTGCCTGTTCTGCCTCAAAAAAAAAAAGATCTTAATCCTCCAGGAAAAAATATTCTGACATCTGAGTACTGCAGCTTGAATCTCATGCCTGTCTCTTGACATTCCTTGATTGCTGGAATAAATTTGTTTGTCTTCTGTCTCGTGTAGTGAATAATCATTTTATACAAACACTCTACTGTCTCCAACTTTTAATATGTTGCCCTTTTACCACAGTTTTGTCAGGATCAACTCTTTCTGCTGGTAGGATTGCAACTTTACTAATTTGGGACTTGGCTGCTTTCTCATGGCCAGTTTTGAAACATGCACACAATGTGTCCTTTCAATTAACAGATCCTTCTGTATAATACCATTCCAGTTGCCTATTTGTGTCTTCATAAAATTAATATAGTCTGTTTCTTCCAGTTATTTTGGTACAAGTGAAAAACCTAGGATTTCCATATGTGCCCTGTCCTCTAATTCTACTGTTTTTTGAAACATCTCTTCTTGAGCAGTCTCATACTCATCCAGCATTTTCTTCATTTCAACCTCTGATTTGTGCAGTTTTATAAGATCTTCTGAATAGCTGTTTAAAGCTTCTTCCATTTTGCAGCCTTTTATTTGAGTTGATATACTCATTCAGTGTTTCATTTATTCTACTCAGCTCTAAGCAAGTTTGACTTATTTTTTCCTCTGTGTTATTGGAAGTTATGTCTTGCAACAAGGCTAGAAGTTGAACTGCTGTTTGCTGAACAGCTGCAAGATTCTTCCCAGTCAGTGTTTTCTTTTCACATTTTCTAATTGATTTTCTTTCAGGCTGTCTTAGTTTATTATTTGATGCCATCCAAGCACTGTATTTACTAACCAGTGACTGAATTTATTAAAGGTGACAGAGGTCCTGGCCCTTGACTTTCAGTTTCTTTTTTCACACTGAGAGAGCTGAAGTTAAGCTGTTGATCAATGTGCAGCCATCTTGGAAAGACTCCTGAAATCCTTTCTTTAGCGTTGCTATTTGCACAATGCATGTCTTAATGTAATTCAATACTCTTTCCTTTTTGTCTACACCTGTAAAGCCATTTATGTTCCAGGATAATATGGATAGGATGGTAACCATTTTAAACCAGAGATTGAATGGCTGAAAGATTGGACTAACATGTACTAAGTCGAAGATGCCATTTCTCAGAAAATTCCCTTTTCCCCAAGGCATGACAATCTCGGAGTTGGTATATATAAGTTTGGAGGTGTAGGGGGTGCAAGAGGGTTTGCATCCCCCCACAAAAATATATTTTAAGGAGATGAGCATTTTTTTGAGATTCACTTCTGTGTGTTTTCAGTCTTTTTTCCAGCTTGTCAGTACTCGGCATTTTGAGTGGTGGCTTTTCAACAGGGAAATATATAGCATAGACATTATGATAAAGAGCTATGTTTCCCACCCAGTATACATGATTTTTTTAATGTGTATTTCCAACTTTTGTGTTACATGCACACAATGTTTGGCAGGCTGATCTTTTATACAGTTGTTTCTTCTCATCTCCATTTGAACCTGTGTTATATTTTTACCTAACCTAAAATTAAGGTTACCCATGCTACAGTGCATGTTATAGCCTGTGTTCCCACTTACACTGATTGTTGGCTATTCTTTTATTATCTCTGTCCCTGTCCCAGATGTGAAAAACATATTGTCTGCATCCAGAAAACATTAACTTTTAGCTCTAAGAAAAAGTGCACTGGCTACCATCAAGTAAAACTAAAATGTACATTTTCTAGTAAATTAATTAAAGTATTAAGACTAGTAGAGAGGTTAGCTATTATTCACTTCCAATAATTTCAAAGTTTATTTTTTACTGAACTGCTTGCCCTTGTATCTTTAAATGCTGCATTTCTCTCACATTTCCCTGAGCAAAGAATTCTTGGAACTCTCAAGTTTAATTGCTTGCACCTGCAGACAGCTTGTCTCCATGTAAAAGTAGTCAGCAATGAATCTTTGTCAACCTGAGTCAAAACAGAATGATCAATTGCCTTCAGCAACAGACTTCTTGACTCACACTGAACATTTGCTAATGGAAAAAACAAACTAATATCTTTGCAGATGTAAGAAACTTAGCATTTTCATGGCTTTTCCCATTTTGTCTCATTCTTCAAGCCTCCTTACAAAAAGACAATTGTTTATAGTTTAAGGCAAGAGCATTAATCTAGATATTCACCATTGTAAAATAAGAGAAAATATCTCAGTTCTACACATAATATAATCAGTGCACTTTTGCACCCCAGCAGCCCAAGATCACAGACTATTCATAGTAGACTTGCTTTTGTCAAGCCTTTCTATTCTTGCTGTAATGTAAAGCATATATTTCTTACAACTAAAAAGTACTTGTTTACTTTAATATCCTTAACACATGCAAAAGAAACTGAAAAGACTCTCCAGCACATATTTAAAATACTCCTGACTATACGTTACACAAAATTACTTTGCTATACATAACCTGTAATTTATATCATGAAATCTTTATACAAATACTAATAAGAGAAAATTTTTATTTAAGTTACTTTTCCCCTTCCAGTGTCTTTCTAATCATTAATGACATAAATTGGGATATATGCTTCACACTCCACCCACAAGTTTAAAAAAGTCAACAAAGATCCAGTCTTTCTCGGCCATTTTTTTCTTGCAAAGCTATGTTTCACAGATTTGATTGACTCGTTATAATCATCCATTTATTCACTAATTTCAGTGCTGTTGGTCTTCTTCCTGTTCATCTGTATCTCCCAACATCAGACTTGGGTTCAAGTCCAATGTACTGCTGATTTTTCTAGTCAACTCCTGTGGTTTTTTCTGTCTCTCAAGAATTTTCCTTTGGAACATTGGAAAGGGTTTCAATAGCAATGTATCTCTATGAGCGTTATTGTCAGAAGAATGAGAAACAGAATCCTGTTCTGTTTGCTGGATCACTTTTTGTTATATAAATATTTTAATTTCCTACTTAGCCTGTTCTACATCAAAAAATGTCTTTGATCCTCCAGGAAAAAATATTCTGAAGACAGCTGTATATAGCCACTTAACTCTCACAGCTGCCTCATGACTTTCCCTGATTGCTGTGATAACTTTGCTTTTCTTCTGAGTGGTGTACAGATTTCCCACAAACATTCTGTAGACTTCAATTCTTAATAATTTCCCTTCTTCCCCAGTTTTGTCAGGATCAACTCTTTCTGCTGGTATGACTTATATAGGTCTTTGCTGCTTTCTCATGGCCAGGTTTAGAGCATACACTCAATGTGCCCTTTCAATTAACAAATTCTGCTGTATAAAACCAGTCCAGTTGCTTATTTGTGCTGTCATAAAATGAATACAGCCTGTTCCTTCCAGTTTGTCTGGTACAACAGAAAATCTCAGGTTTTTCTGCATGCTTTGTCTCCTAATTCCACCATTTTAAAAGAGTTTTCTTGAGTAGTCTCATACTCACCTTTTTCTTAATTTCAGCCTCTGATTTTTGCAATTTCATCAGTCCGTCTGAATTACTAGTTAAAGCTTCTTCTATTTTTTTCAGCCTTTTATTTGAGTTGATATACTCATTCATTCTTTCCTTTATTTTAATCACCTCTGAGTACATTTGATTTATTTTTCCTGTAAATTACTGGAAGGCATCTGTAGTACCAAAGCTGAAGCTTGAACTGCTGTTTACTTAATACCTACAGGATTCTTAGCAGACTGTGCTTTCTCTTTACCTTTTTGGTTGATTTTTTCTTTCAGGTTCTCTAATTTTCTTCTTTGCTGGCATCCAGGTGGGATACTTACTAGCAAGTAATTTAATTTTACTCAAGCCGACAGTTGCACTAGGTGTTGTTTCTCAGTTTCTTTTTTCACATTGGGAGAGCTACAATTAAGCTGTGGATCAGTGTGCAGCCATCTTGGAAGCTTAGTTTTGCATATTATTATTTTTTGTGTATATAACTTGTTGATATATTCACTTATTATCCTTTTTTTCCCTCACAATGCAGTGTTCATTTTTTATCTTTCCTATCATTTTCACTTTTATGATTATCAGTTCTGTTCATAAGATTCAATTAAACAATAGTTTTATTGGTCAATCAAAAACCTTTCTACCTGTCTTACTGATTGTGATTCTCTAAATATTTAAGCAATGTACATATTAACCATTTTGCTTTTGAAAAATATGTTACATTCATAAAACACAAAATGTGCATTACAACACATCAGTCTTCAAAATAGTATGTACTCATGACTTCATTATAATCATTCCACAGATGTGTTAACTGTTTATCATGCATTTAATTTTGTATAATAGTCACTTCACTAGAATAATGTTCAGTTTGGACCATCGCATTTCTTAAATGTTATTTTCTATATATGCAAACAAGTGATATTTCCACTGTAAGGTCTGTAACAATAGCATGGTTAGTAGATCCAGGTGACCATGAAAAAGTATTTGCTGCAGACGTCTTGTTCTTTAATATTCTATTTTTTTATTTATTTTGTGTTGACCAGGTTAGTCCCACTAAGCTACTGATTTCTTTATGAGGAGACCCGAGGTGGTATTTATACTACTAGGGTAAATTGATAGGTGCCATTGGATCTTTTACATCCGCCTGAGCTGCCACCAAGTCAAGCAGATAGGACCTCTGTTTGATTGGTGGATATAGATACACACACACACACACACACACACACACACACACACACACACACACACACACACACACACACACATATATTTAGATTTTTATCTAAATCTTAATAATTCATATTTTATAAGTAATTTACTGCTTTCCATACCATTTAAACACATGCATATAAAACAGCTACACTTTCTTATACTAGCATGGTGTCATTATTTAATTATATGTGAATATGTTACAGTTAAAAGAAATAGCATGATTATTTACAGTTTGTAGCTTTCCTACTATTTGTCATGCATATGAGCTGGCAGCCAGCTGTGTTTTATATTTCAAGGCGGGATTCTGTTAGATTCCAATTACATATCATATGACATCAAGCAAGCCACTCATCCCAGCATTTCTCCTGGACTAAATCAAAACAAAAAGTCCTTTCAGATTAGTGTTCAGCCCCAGTCAACAAATATAGGCAAATAAGAGTTTTACTTCTCATAAGGTGCATTCTAGTAGTATAATGTCTACTCTTAGCCACAAAGTTCCATAAATATTTTAATCAGAAACAAATAAAAACACTTCCAGTCTAAAATAAGAAACTGAAAAAGTAAACAGCAGCAAAAGCGAATATTTACTGTGATTCATGTTTTTTACATATTGATCTTTTAATGCATATGTAAGTATATGTGTGTGTGTGTGTGTGTGTGTGTGTATACATATATGCATATATATATATATATATATATATATATATATATATATATATATATATATATATAAAATCAAGCCACTCCAATGGTCCAGCACTCAGTAAAGCACATAATAAAATAAACAGGAGCCAAATAATAGCGAAAAAGAAGAAATTCTCTCCTCTTTATTATGCGTTCAAATGAACAGTGGTGATAGCAGTATAAAAAAACAGACCAGTTTCACCCCCTGGCGTCCTCACTGTAGTACATCCTCCATCACACACTACAACTTTTAAAAGTCAGTGGCTTAAAGCAACAGTGTCTTACAAATTATAAATGTAAACATGACAGCAAGGCATTTTCAAACAGTTTACTTATAACACTTTGAGAATATTCATCTACCAGTGTTCATTTAACCCAGGCTTATATAAAGCCCCTAAGTTAATAATCCACAATCTCTCCTTTTTATCTAATAACATATGCCTTTTACTGTCACTCATACCCCTACCGGAAACTGCATAAATCCCTAAAAAAAACAAAATGTCCAGACCGATGAACCAAAATATGCTTGAACAATGCACTCCTCTGTCTTTTACAATTAATGTCACTAAGATGTAAAGCTATTCGGATCTTGAAAGATCTAGAGGTTTGGCCTATATAAAATGCTCCACATTGGCATATAGCCATGTAAACCACCCAATTAGTGCTACATGTTATCAGATTACGAATTTCAAAGACCCTAGGGGCATTAACTGATGTAAAGGACTTAGTAATATAAACCCTTTTACAATAAACACAGTGACCACAACTAGAGCTGCTCTTAGGCAAACTATCCCTCGCTTTGATCTTATCAGAAATGGTATGTTTATACCAAGAAAACATTTCCCCCATATTTTTCCCCTACGGTAACCAAAGGAACACTGGTCTTCCAAAAACTGGCCAAAAAAAACAACATCTTTTAAAATATTCTAATGTTTATTTACTATCCTTTTAAACATAAAAGTATTTGTTCCAAAAGTTGTTGTCAATCTAATGCCTGAATCATGTTTCTTAACTTCAGATTTATCACTAGATAAATATTCATCCCTATTGTAAACAATAGCCTGTTCACTAATCTTTTTAATACTTCTTACATTGTAGCCCCTCTCAATAAATCTTTTTGATAACTGCACTGCTTCCCTTTTGAAATCCATATCATTACTGCAGATCCTTCTTATTCTCTGAAATTGAGCTTTAGGTATATTGTTAACCATGAATCTAGGGTGACAACTGGAAGCTTCCAAAAATGCATTTTAGAAAAAGGCTTTCTATACAGGCTTGTAACAATAATACCATCAAGAGCTTTTGTGACACTAACATCCAAATAATCAATGGTAAACAATTCTATCCTGTCAGTGAAGTGAATACCAGACTTATTAGCATTAAGATAGGATACGAATTGTTTCCATCGATCCATGGTTCCTAACCAAGTACCCTAACAATCGTCGAGGTATCGTCTCAACATGGTTAACTCACCAGAAAAAGGATTACCTTAATCATAAATCAAAATAAACTCTAAATAACCCATATACAAATCAGCATAGATGGGGGCAAATGTAGTCCCCATCACTGTTCCACTGACCTGTAAAAAACATCTGTCCCTAAAATGAAAAACATTGTGCTCTAAGACTAAACTAACCAGAGTTAGAAGAAAATCAACATGTTCTGCAGTATATAACCCATATCTGGTTAACCAATATTTCACAGCTGCAATACCCCATGTGTGTGGTATACTAGTATACAATGATTGTACGTCGAGCGTACACAAATAAGTATCATTTGTAACCTGCAAATCATCCATTAGCCTCAAAAACTCATTAGTATCTTTAATTCAGGCTCAAACTAGCCCTAACAATGGTTTCAGTTGACATTCTAAATACATTGACAATGGTTGAGTCAATGAACCTTGCCCAGATACAACTGGTCTACCCGGGGGAGAAACAATATTTTTTATGAATTTTAGGGAGTATATAGAATAATTGGGGTTTTGGATCATCCACTATAAGTTCTTTTAACAAGTGTTCACTAATACAACCCCATATTCTTATATTGCCTCAGTATATCATCAATCTTTTGTTAAAATTCCAAAGTGGGATCAAATGATAATGGAAGGTAAAACTTAGCATCTTCCAATTGTTTTAAGACCTCACTATTATAGGCTGAAGTCTCCCATATTACTGTACCCCCCCCCTTTATCAACCTTACAACCTACCACATCATGATTGTTCTTCAAAGATATTAATGCTTTCTCTTCTTCCCTGGTTAGGTTCCTACCAAAATGTTTAAACATTACCGTTTGACTTTTATGCATGTCCTGTAGCACATTTTCCTCAAACATTCTTACCTTGGGGTGATAAGAGGGTGTAAATTCAGATTTTTTCACTTTAAATTTAACATCAGTATCCACATCTCTAAGTTTACTGTTACTAAATAAATACTTCAGGTTCAATGTTCTGCAGAAATTCTTAACATCAACACAGAAATCATACTGCGAAACAAAATGTGAAGACACATATTTCAAGCCTTTATTTAACATATTTATCTCGGTTTCAGTGAAGTTAAACTTGGTCAAGTTAACTATAAGATTGCCATCAACATCACTAGTACCTGATTTAATATCAGGACCAGTAAACACATGAATCACTTTTTCATTGCATCCCTGAATAACATCTCTATCATTTCTGTTCCCATTTCTTTTCCCATGTTTTCGACCACCCCTTCTAAAGGGGTATCATTGTTCCTGACTTTTTTATTAATAGGAGACATAAATTCCAAAACATCCCCCATATCATTATCAGTGTCAGTACCAGTTGGATTCGATGAAAAGTCCAAAACACTAGAATCTACACCATGGGTAGAAACATTAGGTGTTTTCAAAATAGACCTCCTCTTTCTTTTCTCTCTTTGTGGCCTTTCATTTGCTTCTGTAAACCTAACTATTCGCCTATCGCGTTTCCAAGAGAAAGCTGCATTCATTGTAAAGTCACTGACATCTCTCTTAATTTTTTTTATTTTATGTCCCTTAATTTCACTTTCAAACAAACCCACTTGTTCTATATATTTATCATACAAACCCTTATAGTCAGCATACGATTCATATTTCTGCACAGCATGTAAACATACATTCAATTTTTCATTCATATTAGACAGTGAATCATCATAAAACTGAACTAAAAGTTCAATAAACAGTTTTGACGCTATATTTTGCATAGCATGCCATTTAGATAAAAAGTCATTGTCATCTTTTCCAACACCTCGTTCCACATAAATCCTTAAGCCTCATGGTGCAATCCCAGCTCCCAAATAAGCATTCAGAAGCTTTATATGCCACATAGTCGAATGATATTTCTTTGTTAATAAAGTTAGTTCAGAAAAACCCTGGTCCATATCCAAAACAAGACTCACTTCTCCAACAGTACTGTTCAATTGCATCATTTTAGGGTGTAAGTTACAGTTCCCAAAGCACAAAGTATCTTCCTTATCCACTGACAAACTTACAATAAATGCACGCAAATCACCACCAGTCGCCATGGCTTCCCTCTAATAAGCAGAAAATATATGTCCAGCTTCAATCCCAGTACAGCAACGAAAAAACGCTACCACTAAACGCAGCAAGGAAACCAAATAAGAATCCAAAAGTAAACTCCAATGGCACAACACTCGACCAAGTTTAACAACGCCAAAACCAAGGTGCACGTAGCCAGCTCGGTGCATGGACCATACCAACACAATCAAGCCACTCCAATGATCCAGCACTCAATAAAGCACATAATCAAATAAACAAGCCAAATAATAGCGAAAAAGAAGAAATTCTCTCCTCTTTATTATGCGTTCAAATGAACAATGGTGATAGCAGCATCAAAAAACGACCAGTTTCGCCCTCTGGTGTCCTCAGTGTAGTACATCCTCCATCACACACTACAACCTGCAAAAGTCAGTGGCTTAAAGCAACAGTGTCTTACAAATTATAAATGTAAACATGACAGCAAGGCATTTTCAAACAGTTTACTTATAACACTTTGAGAATATTCATCTACCAGTGTTCATTTAACCCAGGCTTATATAAAGCCCCTAAGTTAATAATCCACAATCTCTCCTTTTTATCTAATAACATATGCCTTTTACTGTCACTCATACCCCTACCGGAAACTGCATCAATCCCTTCTTCTTCTTCTTCTTTCAGCTTTTTCCCGGTTAGGGGTCACCACAGCAGATCACCTGCCCACTCATGATTGGCAGTGGAGTTTTACGGTGTCGAATTGCCAGCCCGGCACCCAACCTTCCACAGAAGGCACACACACACACACACTCACACCTAGGGCCAATTTAGAGTGCCCAATCCACCTACAGCATTTTGGGATGTGGGAGGAAACCGGATCACCCAGAGGAAACCCACGCGACCACAGGGATGACATGCAGACTCCACACAGAAGGCACCCCAGCCAAGGATCGAACCAGAGAACCTCTTGCTGTGAGGCGGCAATGCTAACCGCTCCACCACCGTGGCCGCCCACAAAAACTGCATCAATCCCTAAAATAACAAAATGTACAGACTGATGAACCAAAATATGCTTGAACAATATATATATATATGTATATATGGTTTTCTATCTACTCTGTGTAACTCACTACTTTACAAATGTGCCCCCATTGTCTATAACTATTAAATAAGCATGTAACTATTTTCTAAGACTCCTTGTTTTACTACAGTATATCAGGCACTCACAGCAGGTGTGTCACTATGGAGCTTTTTTGTTTATATCAGAATCACATGCTTACAAGGAGTTGTAAATCACTGAAAGTAAAAATCTGCTTCTGAAAGATATTGGAAAAATATGACCAGTAGGGCAACTATCATTTATTTTATTTTATTAAAGATAAATAGATTGGACCCAAGGGCCCATATTCAGTTATGATAAAAGTAAAAAATAAATAAATAAAATAATACAAAATTATTATAATAATAAGTATGTGCATAGCTCTGTGTTAGATATGCAGTTTTCCTTACAGTGAGGAAGCTGTGTTTCACTCTTCAGTTAGTTTTTTTTTTAATTATCTTGATCGATGCATATGAATTTATCTATAAAGCGGTTGATTAAACAAGACATGGAATCATTAGAAGTGAGAAGGGACTTGGTCCACTGTGAAATGGAATGCCAAAAGAGTGAATCCCTTTTAGGAAAAATCTTTTTTAAAGCTTACTAGTGAACAATAAGTGGTGACCAGGGTAAAAGGATGAGTATCAGATTAACGTGTGGTTTGGATGATTGTTTCACTTCAGATGAAGTAACCAAGGGGGACAATGGCTTAGGTCAAGGATTTTAAGGAGAATGTAGTTTTACTCTTAGTGCTATTCATAAACTTTTTCACTTGGAAAGGGTGACACAATGGTGGTTGAAGTGGAGTGAGTAAACCGAAAAATCTATAGATTAAATTTCATAGTATTTGAAGCCCACTGAAGTTAACAGAAGAACTTGACTCAAAAGTGGCTGTCCATATTCTACGATAGGCAGGGCCACACCTGTTTGTTATAGTGCTTCTTGCCAATGGTGTTAGGAGATAGCAAATTGTGTGGCTGATGGCTAAGATCCTCATTATCCGAATAATAAAGAAACAGTAGTGGGTCGAGAAGGTGAAATGCTGACTGAGGTAGAAATTTTAAAATGCTGGACTAAATGTAAGGTATCTGTTTACACTGAGGTAACCAGTTTTTGAGGAGGAATTGAACTAGGAATTTGGCTACACCAAAGAGCATGGGTTCAGTTTTATTGATATTTAAAGTTAAACTTAAGAAGCTAAACCAGGAGAAGACAGCCTTGAGAAAGTATTCTAGAGCTGTGCTTAAGCAAATGGAGATATATTAGAGGTTTAGATAACCATGTCAGCATAAAATAGTGTTGGGATGTTAGGGAAATGTGTTGCTGAATGTGTTAATGAAAGCAGTAAAAAGAAGAACACTAATGACAGAGCCCTCAAGTACCCCAGTGATATATTTTATTGAAAAACATTTTCTTCAACAGTAACAATAAAAATACCTTAGAAAACCAGAAAGCAAAAATAAGAAAACGAGAGAGAGAGAAAAAACTTACATGCCAAAAAATGATAAAATTGCTTCCCTCCCATTGCAGAGTATATAACCTCTCCACTCTTCCACATTTGAATAGTTCCAACAAGTTTTATAATAAAAGTTAATAAGCAATCAACTCCCATTGTAAGATAACATCTTCAAAAATAAAGAAACCAAAAATCAGCATAACTAATATGCAACATACTAAAAATAATCATTAAAATTTTGGGTACTTACATATTATCGCAACCAGATTTTTAACCTTCTGTAAATCATATAGTTTCCAAGAAAACAGTTTATGTGTAAATAAAATGGGGGTGTGCAAACTCCCAATTACTGTTTTTTTTTCTCAATGGTTTGTGAAAGACATACAGGAATAAGCAAGGCAAGCAGGAGGTTGTCCACCAACTGAAAACGGACATCTGGCATCAATCGCGTGTTGTACAACATACACCATTGAACCGTAGTGTGTCCTAAAATTAGCCAGATAACCTAACCAGTGTAAAAGCAAATTTATGTGTTTTACGTCTTTCTTGTACTTTTTCATTCATATTTCTATGTCGACCATCATTCACAGGACTTCGAAGAAACAGAAAAAACTGACTGTAAAAGTGATGGAAAATGTCAACAGACTTGCAGGCAAGCTGCTTGCATTTCGCTGTAAGTACATGTTTTCATCCCTGAACTATAGGATGCCACCAATAACACAAAACCAACTCGCTGCTGGCTTTGTGTAAAAGGAAGGAATGCTGAGATGAAAAACACAGACACTCATGGTCATGGAAATGCTTTCAGTAAACTCTTTCTTTGTAAAGCTTTCAACTGTGTTTACAAAGTTTTACAAAGAAAGGTAGTTTACTGAAAGCATTTCCATGAGTGTCTGTGTTTTTCTTCTCAGCATTCCTTCCTTACAGTGAAAGTATAGCTTTTGTCAGTAGCACAGCACCCCTGACAGTTTGAAGCGTGAGTGTGTAATGCACACAAAACAGGAAGAAGAACTGCACATTGTTTGTCTTCCTGAACGTAATCCAAAATTACATTTCTTTAGTAAGGCTGTCAAATAACATTTCACTGTTTCCCGCACTCAGTTTCACTCCAGCATGCAAATTTCGCAACCTCGAAAATCTGGTTGCGATAATACGTAAGTACCAAATTTTGAAAGGGTGCACTCCCCTCCCCTCTCAAACTGATAAAACCACAAATTTACAACTACACTACCACCCCTGAGGCAGGCAACAAGTTGGAAAAACACTCAAACAGTTCTCACTCCCATTAAGTTTTCTCACTGGTTCCAGTTTATCTACAGATTCTGTCAAGGGAAGTCATAGTTCCAAAACTCACCTTCTCCCTTCTATGGAACAATTTAATTTAGGTTCATAGGTTCATAGTAGGCTATCTGCCCTAGGGCATTTATAAGCCTAGCCAGAATGTGTTTGGCTTTCGCCACCCATTTTAAATTTATTTTGCTATGCCCTTTTTCGAGGTTAGTATACTGTGCCTCTGTCTAACAGTGAAGCAGAAGTGATACCCGGGGTAAACCTACGATCTCCCATCCACTCATCAAGATTCCTCTTGAAGAGCGTCAATGAGGGACTCTGCCTAACCTGGACTGGGATTTTATTCCAGAGTGAAGGGAGCCTCTGGGTTATGAATCTGTCCCTCCAGCATGTCCTATTTATTTCAGTGCTGAGGTTCAAGTCTCGCTTCTTCTCTAACCTGGAAATCTCCCTTATCAAGCCATCTATGCCCAGTACTCTGTCTGACTTCCAGTTTCTAGTTATAGACTTTTTTTCTAGCAATAGTATTATCCGTTACACATTCTGCTTTGAAGTAGACAAGTGTCTAAAGGAAAAATAAAATTCACTTATAAGTCTAATATGCTCACTTAAAATATTCCTAAATAAGACCTGCAAATACATCCTAAACAAATCACAACTTATTGCAGTCCTAAAGGATGTGTAATCATTAACTCAGCTGGACATCTCCAACAGTAGGGATAGCGCCCAAAAAACATATTCATCAATCTGACTGGTGTATAAAAGGAATACATTCAGTACATCAAATGCACTGAATGCTGAACAACAAAAAGAGTGACTGCAAAATATCAAAACATAAAGACATGAAAAACTAAAACAAAAATTCAAACATGTTCTATGCAGGAGAGGAAAGCCCCCCTGCACCCTCCCCACCCCTTGCTACTTATAAATGTCAACTCCAAGCACACACTACAGTGGGAAAGAGCAAAAACTCAGCCCTGCCTGTGCCACAATCTCAGGCAACAAACTACCATCCATTTTTGAACTTCTAAAAAAGCAGGTAGCACATGGGTTCAGTATTCTGTGCATTCAATGAACTGAATCTTACCCATATAAAAATACCCAAAAAATGTCCGTGCAAAAATTCTAAAGCCTTGGGCTGAGTAGTTTACCTCATCAAATCACAAGTCTTACCTCACCTGTACCTTGGGATACTTGTTCCCAACATATTCTTCCAAGGGAGCAACACCTTGGGCTGTAGCTCAGGTTTCAATTGGTTCAATATCATATAGGCTCTAGAACAGACTCTTTTAAAAGTTTATATTTGTGATATCTGACTCCATTACCCAT
Source organism: Protopterus annectens (assembly GCF_019279795.1). Classification (NCBI taxonomy): domain Eukaryota; kingdom Metazoa; phylum Chordata; order Ceratodontiformes; family Protopteridae; genus Protopterus; species Protopterus annectens. The sequence continues at coordinate 41,578,822 of NC_056751.1, read as the reverse complement.
TTGATTAGTTGAGAGATATTCTGAATGTCATTTTTCCTCCACTTTAACTGATGTACCCTCTGAACGAAGACTGAGCAGAGCCATTCCAATATAAGACTCAGTTTCTGTATCCTGTATGCATGCTCCCAGCTTAAAACAATGTTATCCCTCACTAATTCATGCCAGTATCTGAATTCTGTTCCTTGTTTACTCCGGTGCCCGTACAAATTCTTAGCTTTAGTTCCCCTCTCAGATTCCCTCTCTTGGAGTAATCTCATACCCATAAGGTTTACCAATGAGGGCAGATTGGAATCCACTCTATATAGGAAACCAACTTGGAAGAATTCTATGCTATGTTTCGATAGTATGCACCCGCGCCACACATTTCAAGCTATAGTTAAGAGCCAATATACTAGAATTAAGAGACTGTGCAGTAATAAAGATGAACTATACAAAGAAGCACAGTTCTTAGAGAAATTATTTATAGACAGAGGGTATAATTCCAAAATGGTTAATAATACAAAGTTTAATGTCCTAGGTGACATCATACCCATTCAAAAGGAAAATAAAGCTGAGAAAAGTAAAAGTAATAACATAAGATTTAGTAGGAAAGAAGAAGCCAGAAATAACCAAATGGGCTATATAGTCACTTACACTAGTGACATTAGTAAGATTCAGCAAGTTATTAATACTAACTGGCATATTTTAACATTAGATTCCTTTACCAAGAAATTTGTAGGCAAGAGCCCTTCCTTTATATATAAAAACAGCAGGAATCTAAAAAGAATCTTATGTGGAGATGTGAACATCACAAGGGATGAAGAAAATATTCTGACCCATAATATTAAAACCAAGGCTTTTGGTACTTATCCATGTTATAGCTGCAACAGGTGCAGATATATAACCAAGAGACAGTGTTTTATACATCCTAGTATTAATTATGTTTTTAATCCACGGTTTCGAGCAAATTGCAATACCAGGAACTTGATATATTTGGCCACCTGCAATAAATGTGAGGCCTCATGGACTAACAAAAGAAGGCTGCAGGGCGTATATATAATCATCTTTATGATATAATGCAAAAGCCGTAGATAACAATGCGCTGGCCAAACATGTTATAGAGTTTTCTACACACTCCTTTTCTTTTAGGGTTCTACAAATAGTGAACCAGCATGAAAGAGGTGGGGACAAAGAGAACCAGTTGGCTTTAATGGAGCTCGAATGGATTTTCCGATTGGGCGCACATATTGAGCCGGGACTCAATACCCAGGTGTCCATTAAACCACTATTAATATCTAGGAAATGAATGTTAGGTCCTTACACCTTTGACAGAATTAAAACAAATATTCTTTATACATTTTTTATTTTTTAGTCTTATTATATATACATACATACTTAGTCATTGTTTATACAATGGATTTACAAAAATGCATAATGATAGTTGAAATTAAAATCAAATATATATTTTTCATGCATTTCTTATTCTTTTGATTCTGCATGATGCACATACAATAATTGTTATATTATATGTGCTGCTATGGAAGTATAATATTATCATAGATAACTATATATAAGTTTTAAATTCACATAGTATATTTTATATTTCATATAATGATTTCGTTTCCACATATGGTCAATAATGATGGAACTGAATAAACTTATAGTTATTAATGTCAAGTCTATGGATACATTTGATATGCTTTAGCTAGCAGAACTATATAAGCATTTCTATCACGTATGTATATATTATAAATTTATAAATTTTATGAATGTCACAAATTATATACATAAATTAAGATGATATTTGTATGTATATTTCTTATTTATAGATTTATTATATTTTTAATTGTGTATATAACAGCATAAATGTGCCTCTTGTAACACAACTGTATACAATAGCTTGAGTTGTGATTTTATAAGTGCACTTAAATGGTTAAAATTTTTACTGCTTAGTTTTTAAAGGTTCTAGTGTGATTAAATGTTAATTAATTGATTAATGAGCAGACTTTCCCGCCTTGAGCGGTTGTATATATAATCTTCACATAAGTTTAAATAATTCATCTGAAGAAGCGTGGATGGAAAGCATCATTTTATTTCAATAAACTGTTTGCTTCATCTTAAGGATCGTTTGTGGAATTTGTTCCTGTAATAGCAGCTTCTTGTGAATACTGGTTGTTCCATATGTGTCTTGGTACTACACTTTCTCTATACAGATTTTGCGACTTTTTGGTATAGTACCATTCAGCAGGACTTCGTTTGCATTGGTTTTCTTGTTATTTTAACTTGGTCAGCGTTTCCAGCACCTTATGGAACCTGTTACTCCTTTGGAACCGGAGTCGAGGGATACTATGTCCTTGTGGGAAGGACTTACATCCCAATAGCAACCCTTTATTGTCTTTGGACCTTTCAGGAGAAGTGGGACATGTCAACCTAGAAACAAATGGTGAGAACCTTACAGAATTTTATCCACTCTTAAAAACTATAGAAGATAATTTGTATCAATTGCAAAGATATGCGTGGCAGAGGCTGCATTGACAAGCTTGTATTCATTTTAAAGTAGTCCCCAGGGCATGAGGGTGTTCTGTATGCCCACTTATGGGGACTCACATCCTGAATTATTAAAGCGATGGCAGGATCTTAATATAGAGTTGGGTTTCAAATATGCCCAATTAATGCTTGATTATTTCCTGCCATTAGAGACTGAACTAAGAAACACCACGGAACATCTATATCAGCAACTGTTAGAAAGATTTAGTTCCGATCACAGCCTTGATAAAATCAAACGTGTCTTTTCTCAAATCAATGTTTTCAGTGATAAATTGAGAATTACTAAACAGAAAAAATTGTTCTTGTGATTATCAAGACTTTCAAAAAGGCCAGGTGTTTGTTTGGCCGAGAACTAACTCTAATAATCATCAGAATCCTGTGCCTACACCTGAAACAGTTTTTGCTTCCTCTATGCAAAGAAACAAAGACACACATACTGTTGTACCAGCCCTACCGGAGATACCTGCTTCCATGGTTAATAAAGGCACTTATGCAACGGTAACAGCTGAAAACAACCAGGCTGATACCATTCACACTGACGCCACCGAATCAAGGCGTTTTCCATCAGGCATCTGCGAACACAACAGGAGCTATTCCCAAAAATAGCTCCAGTCCTATCGCTTGTTCGCCAGAATTTTTACCATATCAGAAAAAGACCCTACATATTCCAACAGGGAAGATCGCACAGCAGGGACTCACGAAGAAAATATTCATCGGAGACATTCACTTACAACAGAAGGAAGAAAATGTGACTTCAGATTTATTGTTTAACCTTTCTGACTTTGTTTTGGATGATATTACTGCACGGGTTCTAAATAGAGGTCTTAGTTTTATACCGGCCATTTCGGCCACACTAACTGACACATTGTTTGATTTAAGGATGTTCTGCAGGAACTTATGTTTGAAATTAACATTTAATGATACAACTACCAAAGAATGGGGGCATGATTTAATAAGAACGAAAAGTGTATATATTCCTGATATGCCTTTGCACGTAGAATGTTTTCTTAGGGCTTGTGAGAATCAATTCTACTCAATGTTTAGCAACACTGACAAGAAGGGTAGATTCTATAATTTGACTCCAGATGAGTATCGTTCTCTTAATGAACTTAAACACAATGCTCAAATAATAGTTAAACCAGCTGATAAGGGGGGGGTAGTCCTTTTAAATTCTAAGGACTATATTATTGGCATGACTCAAATGTTACAGCAAGCAGACACCTACATTCCAATATCTCATGATATAGTGACCAAAATTATTAAAAATGTCAAAGACGTCTTTTATGATCTTCTCATGTGTCGGCAAATTAGCCAAGAAGTATATGAGTTTTTATACATTGAACATCCTGTTACCCCTATAATAAAAGGCATACCAAAGGTACATAAGGACATAATTCCTGTACCCTTTAGACCCATAGTATCGGGTGATAGGTGGGTGACAGCACATGCTTCACAATTGATTGAAAATATATTAAGACCAGTAGTCAACCAGTCACCCACAATATTAAAAGACACATGTAATATTTTGAATGACATCAAAGAGTTATATTTAGATAGAAATCAATCCTATCTTTTAATTACTTTAGATGTCAAAGACTTATTCACCTCGATACCTAATGACATCGGTATGCAATATATAAATGAATTGCTGATTAAGGAAACTAACTTTTTGAAGGACAGGATTATATTGGTAGATCAACAGTTAGAACTAGTGCTATTCAATAATGCCTTTATGTTTGGTGGCAGTGTCTATTTACAGAAGTGGGGGGTTGCCATGGGCACCCCCTGTGCTAACACTTACGCCAACCTGGTAGTCTTATGGTGGGAGAAGCTCTATCTCTTTACACATGAGAATTTTAAGTTTATAAAGCTTTATAGACGTTTTGCTGATGATGTTATAATAATTTGGGAAGGCAATCAGGAATCATTTGAATGTTTTTTTCAATATTTAAACACTACTAGTACGTTCTTACGTTTTACACAGGAAATTTCAAATCAAGAGATACATTTCCTGGATGCCACCATAAGGTTTACCAATGAGGGCAGATTGGAATCCACTCTATATAGGAAACCAACTTGGAAGAATTCTATGCTATGTTTCGATAGTATGCACCCGCGCCACACATTTCAAGCTATAGTTAAGAGCCAATATACTAGAATTAAGAGACTGTGCAGTAATAAAGATGAACTATACAAAGAAGCACAGTTCTTAGAGAAATTATTTATAGACAGAGGGTATAATTCCAAAATGGTTAATAATACAAAGTTTAATGTCCTAGGTGACATCATACCCATTCAAAAGGAAAATAAAGCTGAGAAAAGTAAAAGTAATAACATAAGATTTAGTAGGAGAGAAGAAGCCAGAAATAACCAAATGGGCTATATAGTCACTTACACTAGTGACATTAGTAAGATTCAGCAAGTTATTAATACTAACTGGCATATTTTAACATTAGATTCCTTTACCAAGAAATTTGTAGGCAAGAGCCCTTCCTTTATATATAAAAACAGCAGGAATCTAAAAAGAATCTTATGTGGAGATGTGAACATCACAAGGGATGAAGAAAATATTCTGACCCATAATATTAAAACCAAGGCTTTTGGTACTTATCCATGTTATAGCTGCAACAGGTGCAGATATATAACCAAGACACAGTGTTTTATACATCCTAGTATTAATTATGTTTTTAATCCACGGTTTCGAGCAAATTGCAATACCAGGAACTTGATATATTTGGCCACCTGCGATAAATGTGAGGCCTTCTACGTGGGACTAACAA